>NW_022296084.1:0-1983 GCF_002776525.5 Piliocolobus tephrosceles
CAAGCTCAAAATTATACATAAGCATACACACGTTTATATATATGTATGTATGTATGTATACGTAGAAACACGTGTATATGCTTAGTCTACATTTAATGTGTTACATTGTTTTAAAATAACGCACCACATGTTTGCATAATTTTTATTTTTTAGTTTTACTTGTTCTATCAAAAAAGAAAAAAATGATAAGAAATATCAACTTCTATTTTTGTTTTTTACTATGCTTGTCATTTAATGTATTAGTAAAAAATGCTTCTTCGGTTAATAGACGAAACGACTTAACTAATGAAAATGCTTATAAAATGTTACTTGAAAAACTAGCATATTTAAAAAAAAATAATTGGAAATGTAACCAATTATTTTTACTTGAGCTACTTGACTTAGTAAATAAAAAAATTGATGAATTAAAACAAATTAAAAAAGAAGCTGTAAATGCAAATGTTAACTTAAATTTAAAAGAAGAAGAGCATTATGAAGAGGAAATAGAAGAAGAGGAAGAAGAACAAGAAGAAGAAGAACAAGAAGAAGAAGAACAAGAAGAAGAAGAAAACGAAGAAGAAGAAGAAGAAGAAGACGAAGAAGAAGAAGAACAAGGAGAACAAGATGAGCAAGAAGAACAAGAACAAGGAGAACAAGATGAGCAAGAAGAACAAGAACAAGATGATGAAAAGAACAAACAATACATTTCAAACTCACATGTACAATACAAGTCATATTTAAAAAAAAAAAAAAAAAAAAAAGCAGAAGATTACAATTTTAAAAATAGACATTTACACATGAAAAGTAATAAAAATAAAAAGAAAAAAAATGATAATAATTGTTATACACATTATGATATATTTGAAAATATAAATACTAATATTTTATCAAATGATGATGAGGCTGATGAAAACTATAACGTTTTTAAAAACAGTTCCTATACATCAGATAATATAAATAAAAACAACGACACACTTGATTTGTCTACAGTATCCGTAAGTGATGTCATTAATGGAACGTCACCATTGAAATGTAACATGAGTACTGAAACAAATGAAGGAATAAAGGCTTTTGATTTTTTACAAAATGAAGATTTTATACACTCAGCAAAATTAGAAGTATCACAAGAAAATGTACAAACAATAGAACAAAATAATAATACCAAAATTTTAAAAAAAAAAAAAAAAAAAAAAAAAAAAATGGGTCGACATGATAAAACATCAACTACTGATGGTTCTAATAAAAGGGCTAATAGAAATAGGAATTTTGACACACCTGATGATAAAACACCTGCTAATAATTTTTGGGACATCCAAAAACTAACTGCACTAATAGATTTAAATAAAAATTGGGAATTAACAAATAAAATTAATAATTTAACTATAAATAAAGAAAAAGGTGAGGATATGATTAAAATTTTTGACAACATTTTTAAAAAAAACAAAAAGGGTGAAACTAATTCTAAAGCAGTAATGGCTTTAATTAAAAATTTATTAAATAATGAAATTTTTAAAAATAAACTAAAAAAATATATATTTAGTATAATTAAAAATCAAAGTAAATTAAAAAACAGTAAGCAAAATGATGAGTTATTTAAACTTATATACCAAAATGCTATAAATATGATCGACAACTCTTTAGCTTTTTAAAAAGGTCAATACCATACCATATGGTTTGCACTCTGTGCATACATGTATACTTTTTTTTTTTTATTTTTTTTTTTGTTTTTTTATTATTTTTCTTTTTAATCATCATATATTTGATTTGTGTGATGTTAAATTTGTATAATATTTTTATTTCCCTATAACTTCATGTGTTTTCATGTTCTGCCACAACATCTATCTATTTTAAATTCGAATTATATAATAACTATGAATAAAAAAAAAAAAAAATAATAAAATAAAAACTTATATAAATGGCACATATAGTGATAACATGATCGCAACATTATATGAACATTTTTTTTTTTTTTTTTTTAAGATACGAATTAATATCATTTTTTTG
>NW_022296084.1:2083-2682 GCF_002776525.5 Piliocolobus tephrosceles
GCTAAACGAAAAGGCAACTAAATAAAAAAATAAAAGAACAAATAAATAAAAAAAAAAATTCACTTTTTAAATTAATTCCACATGTTTACAATTTATGAATAAAAGTGTCTACTCGTTATTCATGTCAAATTTGTTTAATTATATGATTTATGTTTTATATGGTACATATGTATATATATATATATATATATCAACTGTAAAGTTGCTTTTATTAAATAAAATATATACGAAATGATAGTTACGTGCCCATACATGTATGTATGTTCCTATGTATATGCATACGTTTACATATGCACCTGTGGTATATGTAAAACATGGCTACATATGTTATATATATATTATAAATTTATTATTAAGTATAAAAAAATATAGCTTTCATTTTGATACGCTGTTAATTATATTTTGTAATTATATATTTATTTTTTTTTTTTTTAAACTTAGAATGTTACGTAAGCTAATTCTTCAAAATTAAAATGAGCCGTATTTAATCAACAATTATAAATGCTTAAAAAAGAAAAAAAGAAAATAATTTAAATTTATTTTTATTTAATAATGTATAAATATTTTTTTTTTTTTTAACACATTTTACAATTATAATA
>NW_022296085.1:0-646 GCF_002776525.5 Piliocolobus tephrosceles
TGCCTCTCCTTATAGACTTTAGAATCAGCTGTTGATATCCTCGAAATAACTTTCCAAGATTTTGATTGAAATGATGTTTAATTTTAACAACATTAAGTTTCCTCTCCATGAACATAGAATATCCCACCATTTATTTAGTGATTTTTTTCATTCATGACTTTTTGAAATAATATTTAATGTCTAATGCAAAAATTATAAAACCATCTGATGTGGTACTCCACGTAGGTTGAAGAAATACTTCCAACAATTTGGCCAAGGGCAGTGGGTCATGCCTATAATTCAAGCACTGTGGGAGGCTGAGGTGGGCAGATTGCTTGAGCCCAGGAGTTTGAGACCAGCCTGGGCAACGTTGCAAAATTCTGTTTCTACTAACAATGCAAAAAATTAGCTGGATGTGGTTGTGTGCTTATGTAGTCCCAGCTACTTGGAAGGCTGAGGTAGGAGGATTGCTTGAGCCTAGGAGGGGAAGGTTGCAGTGAGCCAAGATCACACCACTGCACTCCAGCCTAGGTGACAGAGTGAGACCCTTTCTCAAATTTTTAAAAAAGGACTAAAAAAATTTTAAAATTGGAAAGGTAAAGGAACCTAAATGAAAGTGAGGTTTCTATACTTCACTCAAAGTGGTAGGACAATACTAGTAAACTAC
>NW_022296085.1:656-1067 GCF_002776525.5 Piliocolobus tephrosceles
CTTCAAGGCCATCAATAGGATATGAGAGGTTGAAGGACACAAGGTAGATGTACCAGCTTCCCTGGGGCCAGGCTAAGAAAACCCTCCCTGAGGAGCTGCCAGAAGGAAGGCCTGCAGAGGTAGCCTGCTCTGACAACTGGAATCCCTGCAGCTGGGCCGCGGAAGGAGCATGAGGAAGCCACAGCAGTCACGGGCCTCTGAGAAGGATGCACAGATCCACAGTGGCCTGGCGGTGGCATCTGGGTTCGCCCAGGGGCTCCCCGTAGTCCTAGGCCCTCAGTACAACAGTGGGGCCATAGGCTGCTGCGAGCTTCACTCTGCTGCTTCTGGACCATTGGCCCTGGTGTAAGAGCCCGACCCCTCAGCAAGAGAGAGCATTCCCACATACGGTGGCCCTGTGGATCTTAATGT
>NW_022296086.1:0-3525 GCF_002776525.5 Piliocolobus tephrosceles
ATTCTCCTGCCTCAGCCTCCCGAGTAGCTGGGATTACAGGCATGCGCCACTATGCCTGGCTAATTCTGTATTTTTCGTAGAGATGGGGTTTCTCCATGTTGATCAGGCTGGTCTTGAACTCCCAGTCTCAGGTGATCTGCTGGCCTCGGCCTCCCAAAGTGTTGGGATTACAGGCGTGAGCCACTGTGCCTGGATGAAAAAGTCATTTTCTTACTTCATACTAGTAAAAATTGTTTTTGCATGCCTGTTATTTTCAGCCTACAGTTGCTTGGAGTGTGCCTCTCAATGTTGATGTTCAATGTTATTAATAATGAGTAAAATTTGAAGACATTTAAAGAAGAGCATTTGGTTAATATTTTATGGTGGTTTTTTAAAAACAGTATATAGTATCTGTGCGAGACTATTTTATGGCAGTTATAAACTTGTTTGGAATGATACCATTCTGTTTACTAGAATTATTACCCAAGAAAACAGACCAGTTTTTAAAATCTTCCTTTACAATTTTAGTGAGAGAGTAAAATTATGTTAAAATAATATTTGTGACAGATTTGGGGGGAAATATTTTAGGATTTTGTGCTAAAAAGTGAATTGTAACACTCATCATCCTTTGCAATGGTGAAGTGTCTGCAATTTCTGAACTTAAATATTTGATTAAATATTGCAGGTATATTCATGTTTTAATTTGATATGCTTAAAATAAAAATGAAGATTATTAAAGTTACATTATCATTTAACACATTTTTTAAAAAGTTCATAAGTAATTTCCTTAATTTGGCACAGATGCTGAGGAAATACTATTAAAAAGTGATCAAGTTCCAAAAATTTACATATTTATTTTAGGATATGCAAATCTTTTGGTCCTAAAAATTGTTGTCTTTTTTCTACATTAGGCTTAGATGCCTGGCGGTAGACTGTTTTCTTTTTCTATTGTGTATAGTGAGCATCATTATTTTTAGGGAATTTGATGGTGGGAACCTGAAATTGAGGCTTAGTTATACAAGAAGATCTTTTTGCAGTTGTCAGGAAGTAGACTTCAAATATACATTCTAGCCACTTACTCAGAATTTCTTGACTTTCTGATAAGATAGAGACCAGAGTCAGTGAAATTTTCAATGAAATCTAAACTTTTAGGCTTTAACGCATAATCTTCCAAGTGGGATGATGTGCTGTGTATGTTCAGTGGCTTGTAGATGTATTTAGAATTTTTTTAAAAGTTACTATCCAAAAAGGAATTTAAATTACTTTAAGAATGGATTCATATTTTGGATCTCTTAGCCTTTGCTAATGTTAAATATTGGTGTTCATAAATTAGTGATTTACAGCATTGGGGAGATACTGATGAAGCATAGTTACATTTCTCCTAATGAAAAAAAATTAGCAAAACTTATAGTACCAAAATAAAGGAAATTCAGATGTAGGCTATTTTTGTCTTCAAACAACATTAAAATTTTTACTTTTATTCTTTAGAAGTTTCCGCATACATACCGAAAGTGCAATAGCCACACGAGTACATATTCTTTTAATTTAATGCAAGAAATTCTAATTCGGCATAAATGGTAAAACATATCAGACTCTCATACGGGCTATTGTGAAGTAGCATAAGTGGAAAAACACTAAATTCCTTTGTGTTGTCCCATAAAACAGGAAGCATCTTAAGCTATTGGATGCCTAAATATTTGTATATCAGAATCTAGAAAGGAGATGGTAACCTGTAATTTGACATTAGATACAGAATTGTCTCTGAAGTTACTAAGTGCAGTTTGCTAAATTTCTTCTATTGACAGATTTCTTTATGATGGGACTTTCCGATTCTGTTAAAATTGGTAGTTTTTTAAATTATTGTCATGATTTACTTATGGCCAGTATGGTTTAATGTGTAACTTGGCAAAAAAATGTCACTTGAGGCTATGGGTTGGCATGAGTCTAAGTTTAAATCCTAATTTCATATTTAATTATTTGATGTTTGTTTTGCAAATTCACTTACTAGGGATGTCATATAAATACACTGCTACTTAGAATGAAAAAGTTACTAAGAAGTTTTTTTATTTGTATGTTATCAGAGAAGAAAATTTATATTTTATTTACTGAGAAAACAGTTAAAGTTAAATTAATTCCATCTCAAAATCCATTTAGAAAATATCAATTTTTATTTTTAGCTTTTGGATACTTTTTTATTTTTATTTTTTAGGTACATAATAGTTGTAAATCTTTATGGGCTACATGTGAGTATTTCTTACATGTAATGATCAAGTCAGAATATTTGGGATATCCATCACCTTGAGTGTTTATCATTTTTATGTGTTGGTGTCACTTCAAGCCCTCTCTTCTTGTTATTTTTAAATATACATAATATTGTTGCTAAGTATAGTCACTCTAGTCTGCTAGAGTGTCACTCTAAATATACATAATATTGTTGCTAAGTATAGTCACTCTAGTCTGCTTAGACTCTAGTCGGCTAGAGTGACTATACTTAGCAACAATATTATGTATATTGGTGTTTTAGACATGAAGTCCTTGCCCATGCCTATGTCCTGAATGGTACTACCTAGATTTTCTTCTAGGGTTTTTATGGTATTAGGTCTAACATTTAAGTCTCTAATCCATCTTGAATTAATCTTCGTATAAGGAGTAAGGAAAGGATCCAGTTTCAGCTTTCTACTTAGGGCTAGCCAATTTTCCCAGCACCATTTATTAAATAGGGAATCCTTTCCCCATTTCTTGTTTCTCTCAGGTTTGTCAAAGATCAGATGGCTGTAGATGTGTGGTATTATTTCTGAGGACTCTGTTCTGTTCCATTGGTCTATATCTCTGTTTTGGTACCAGTACCATGCTGTTTTGGTTACTGTAGCCTTGTAGTATAGTTTGAAGTCAGGTAGCGTGACGCCTCCGGCTTTGTCCTTTTGACTTAGGATTGTCTTGGCAATGCGGGCTCTTTTTTGGTTCCATATGAACTTTAAAGCAGTTTTTTCCAATTCGGTGAAGAAACTCAATGGGGATGGCATTGAATCTATAAATAACCTTGGGCAGTATGGCCATTTTCACAATATTGATTCTTCCTATCCATGAGCATGGTATGTTCTTCCATTTGTTTGTGTCCTCTTTGATTTCACTGAGCAGTGGTTTCTAGTTCTCCTTGAAGAGGTCGTTTACATCCATTGTAAGTTGGATTCCTAGGTATTTTATTCTCTTTGAAGCAATTGTGAATGGAAGTTCATTCCTGATTTGGCTCTCTTCTTGTCTGTTACTGGTGTATAAGAATGCTTGTGATTTTTGCACATTGATTTTGTCTCCTGAGACTTTGCTGAAGTTGCTTATCAGCTTAAGAAGATTTTGGGCTGAGACAATGGGGTTTTCTAAATATACAATCATGTCATCTGCAAACAGGGACAATTTGACTTCTTCTTTTCCTAACTGAATACCCTTGATTTCTTTCTCTTGCCTGATTGCCCTAGCCAGAACTTCCAACACTATGTTGAATAGGAGTGGTGAGAGAGGGCATCCCTGTCTTGTGCCAGTTTTCAAAGG
>NW_022296086.1:3625-5321 GCF_002776525.5 Piliocolobus tephrosceles
TAGTTCTCCTTGAAGAGGTCGTTTACATCCCTTGTAAGTTGGATTCCTAGGTATTTTATTCTCTTTGAAGCAATTGTGAATGGAAGTTCATTCCTGATTTGGCTCTCTGCTTGTCTGTTACTGGTGTATAAGAATGCTTGTGATTTTTGCACATTAATTTTGTATCCTGAGACTTTGCTGAAGTTGCTTATCAGCTTAAGAAGGTTTTGGGCTGAGACGATGGGGTTTTCTAAGTATACAATCATGTCATCTGCAAACAGGGACAATTTGACTTCTTCTTTTCCTAACTGAATACCCTTGATTTCTTTCTCTTGCCTGATTGCCCTAGCCAGAACTTCCAACACTATGTTGAATAGGAGTGGTGAGAGAGGGCATCCCTGTCTTGTGCCAGTTTTCAAAGGGAATTTTTCCAGTTTTTGCCCATTCAGTATGATATTAGCTGTGGGTTTGTCATAAATAGCTCTTATTATTTTGAGGTACATTGCATCAATACCAAATTTATTGAGCGTTTTTTGCATGAAGGGCTGTTGAATTTTGTCAAAAGCCTTTTCTGCATCTATTGAGATAATCATGTGGTTCTTGTCTTTGGTTCTGTTTATATGCTGGATTACGTTTATTGATTTGCGAATGTTGAACCAGCCTTGCATCCCAGGGATGAAGCCCACTTGATCATGGTGGATAAGCTTTTTGATGTGCTGCTGAATCCGGTTTGCCAGGATTTTATTGAGGATTTTTGCATCGATGTTCATCAGGGAGATTGGTCTAAAATTCTCTTTTTTTGTTGTGTCTCTGCCAGGCTTTGGTATCAGGATGATGCTGGCCTCATAAAATGAGTTAGGGAGGATTCCCTCTTTTTCTATTGATTGGAATAGTTTCAGAAGGAATGGTACCAGCTCCTCCTTGTACCTCTGGTAGAATTCAGCTGTGAATCCATCTGGTCCTGGGCTTTTTTTGGTGGGCAGGCTATTAATTGTTGCCTCAATTTCAGAGCCTGCTATTGGTCTATTCAGGGATTCAACTTCTTCCTGGTTTAGTCTTGGAAGAGTGTACGCGTCCAGGAAATTATCCATTTCTTCTAGATTTTCTAGTTGATTTGTGTAGAGGTGTTTATAGTATTCTCTGATGGTAGTTTTTATTTCTGTGGGGTCGGTGGTGATATCCCCTTTATCATTTTTTATTGCGTCTATTTGATTCCTCTCTCTTTTCTTCTTTATTAATCTTGCTAGCGGTCTGTCAATTTTGTTGATCTTTTCAAAAAACCAACTCCTGGATTCATTGATTTTTTGGAGGGTTTTTTGTGTCTCTATCTCCTTCAGTTCTGCTCTGATCTTAGTTATTTCTTGCTTTCTGCTAGCTTTTGAATGTGTTTGCTCTTGCCTCTCTAGTTCTTTTAATTGTGATGTTAGAGTGTCAATTTTAGATCTTTCCTGCTTTCTCTTGTGGGCACTTAGTGCTATAAATTTCCCTCTACATACTGCTTTAAATGTGTCCCAGAGATTCTGGTATGTTGTATCTTTGTTCTCATTGGATTCAAAGAACATCTTTATTTCTGCTTTCATTTCGTTATGTACCCAGTAGTCATTCAGGAGCAGGTTGTTCAGTTTCCATGTAGTTGAGCGGTTTTGATTGAATTTCTTAGTCCTGAGCTCAGGAAATCTTTTCTGTTGCATTTTCTCTCTCACTCATTCCTTTTGTT
>NW_022296088.1:0-14249 GCF_002776525.5 Piliocolobus tephrosceles
AAAAAAAAAAAGTGAAAATAGAAAATATAGTACAGTGAGAAAAAAATGGGCAACTCTTTTGGGGGTCTAATTCTCCAGTAAGTGGAAGGTGATGGGATAAATATTGACCCCGAATATCAGTCCTGGTTATAGTAAATTGGCAGTGGCTAGTTATGTGAGTTGTCATCTCCTTTCTTAAAATGTACTTTTTAGACAATTAAAGAAAAAGTAAAATAACCCCCTAAGAAGGTGGACTTTCATTTCTAAGGAATAGGAAGAATTTTGGATAGTAAGGGGTATTACTGATTTGTTGTCATGATTTCTAAGTGGCCAGTTCACATGTTATTTTCTGCAGATACACTATGAAATCCAGTTTGAAAGATCCAATAGAAATTTTGTGAGTCTAACAAGGATTACAGCTTGTCATGTACTATGTGAATAATATCCCCTCAAAATTTATGTCCACCCAGAACCTCAGAATGTGACTTCATTTTGAAATAGAATCTTTGCAGAGATTATCAAATTAAGATAAATTTATGTGGATTAGGGTGGGCTCTAGTTATAATGACTGGTATTCTTATAAGGAGAGGGAGATTTGGATAGAAAGACCCACCTCAAGGCAATAAGGTCATGTGAAGATAAGTACAGAAATTGTAGTGAGGCAGAATTGTAGTGAATTCAAGAAATGCTAAGGATTGTCATCAACCAAAATAAATGAGGAAGAGGCAAGGGAAGATTCTTCCCTAGAGCCTTCAGAGAGAACACGGCCCTGCCAACACCTTGATTTCAGACTTAAATTATCCAGAAATGTGACAGAATATATCTTTGTTGCTTTAAGCCACCAAGTTTGTAGTACGTTTTTATGGCAGCCCTAGGAAATTAATATAGTAAGTCAAGCACATAGGCAAGAGGCCAAAGAGTACGAAGCTGGGTTTGCTGAAGAATAATAATACCATTCCATAGATTTTCTTGCCTGAGCAAAGAAGAAACAGCATGTGAAGGAAAACGTGAATCTCGAAAGGTGATAGGGCTGACGAATTCTGTGTTGAAATTAGGTAACATTATTATTCAAGAAGGATATTAAAATAAAGGTGGAACAACAACTGAGGATGGTTGTGGAAGGATGCTTGACATCCACATTTTTGAAATGTTGTCGTATCATTGTGACAAGCTATGAGGTATGAGCATGTGTTTTTGCCTAAGGAAGAATGGAGTAAAAATGTGTATAGGGCTTTGGAAGGTCAGGGTAATGGGATGTTAAGGTGATTGAACCAGGCACAGTGGTGAAGTACAGGCCCTAAATACTTCAAGTATTGGTTGCCTTAAAAGTGAGGTCACATAAGACAGAAAGAAGAAGGGATGATAGGTGGGATATTTTAATTGCTGGCAAATCAAATAAAAGTGATAGTGTACAAAATATCACCAAGGAATAACATAGACATATTCCCTACTTTCTAGTTCTAAGATCAAAATGCCTGGCACTAGCATTTGCACACAGATAAACACAACTTCGTACTTTAATAAAAGAAACAAATCTATTTTTTTAACCGATGGAAAATATTGAGTTGTCAGGCAATTGATAAAGTATCATCTTTTGAAATTTTAAGTGCTAACTATATTTTTTGTTGGGGTCATATTTAGTATGCTACTATTAAACATTTTAAAAATTAATGATTGGGGTGATGAACCAGCGTGTATCTTTACTAAATTTGCTGATGACACCAGTTTGGTAGGACAATTAGCACATTTAAAAGCTGTATTAAAATTCAAAATGACCTTCATGAGTTGGAGAGGAGCCTGGATATAAACAAGATGAAGTTGATTAAATGCATGTGCTCTAATTCATTTAGCCTATTTCATATTCAGAGTGGCCAAACCATTATGCAACTGTGATCAGAACTTTTAATCAGAATAGTTTGAACTATCTATTTTCATCGCAGTGCAGTCATAGCAAATGTGAAGTCAAGACTTTTGTGCATCCAACTGGCATGAAACCTCAGTTATCAGTTTAATCAAAATGCTGCTGCCGCCAGGGTTCTTCAAGACACGGACACTAAGATTTAGATAGAAATATATCGTCTACCAAAAATCACATGGGACTGGTCATTCTTTCTGAGCTCTGAAAAATAACAAAAATCTGTGTACTGGAGAAGCCAAAAGTGCCATGTAAACTGACAATGGTATTTAAAAAGACAGGAACAAAGCTAAATGAATGAGCACATACAATTTTGGATAAAAGTTTTTAATATATTGGTTACTTAATGTTTTAGGAAATTTTCCATAACTAAATTACAGTGTCAAGACTTGGAAAAAAGAATTATCTGTGAAAAATGTTTTATCTGAGTTAAGTTGCTTAAGAAATATGTATTAAGATTTGCAAAAATAGCAATAGACTTCAGGGTTTTAAAGCTTTCAGATCAACGTCTACAACAAGAATTTCATACAAACTGTAAAATACAAGGATAGGAAGTTTTCACACAGATTGAGGAGTTTCTCAATACCCTAAAACTTTTCCATGGTACACCTCTCTGGTCAATAGATCCAAGATAAAGCAACATGATGAGAAGTGTTTCCTCAATATAGGTAGTCCCAGGACTTCTTTTTTCCATGTAATTAATATACTTTATTTCTTAGAGCAGTTTTAGATTTATGGAGAAATTGAATTCAAATAGAGCTCACCTATGCTACTCCCACTATGTTTAATTTATTATTAATATTTTGAATTAGCATAGTACATTTATTGCAATTTATATTGGCACACTATTAATAACTGAAGCTCATAGTTCACATTAAAGTTCACTCTCTGTTATAAAAAATTATATTGGTTTTGTCAATTGCCTCATGTCATGTATCCACTATTACATTTTCATACAGAATAGTTTCACTACCCTAAACCTTCTCTGTGCTCCATCTTCTTAGCCTTCCTTCCCTCCCATCAACTGCTGGCAAAAACTAATCTTTCCACAACCTTTCGTTTTGCCTTTTCCGGAATGTCATATAATTGGAATTATACAGTGTGTAGTCTTTCAGATTGCCAGATTTAACTTAGTAACATACATTTAAGATGTCTCCATGTCTTTTCATAGTTTGATAGCACATTTCTTTGTATTGCTGAAAAGTATTCCATTGTATGAATATAACACATTTCATTTGTAAGTATATTTATTGAGGAATATCTTGGTTGTTTCCAGTTTGGGGAATTATGAATAAAAGTGCTATAAACATTTATGTGCATGCTTTGTGACATGTTTTCAACTACTTTTGGTAAATAGGATTTCAATTGTCATATTATATGGTAAGACTATATGTAGCTTTGTAAGAAACTTCCAAACCATCTTTCAAAGTCATTCTACCATTTTAAATTTCCATCAGCAACAAATTAAAGTGCTTTTGCTTTACTGCCTCACAATCTGATGTTGTCATGGTTTTGGATTTTAGCCAGTGTAACAGGTGTGTAATGGTATTTTGTTGTCTTAATCTACAATTCCCTAATGTCTTATGATGAGCATATTTCCATATGCTTATTTGGCATCCATGTATCTTTGCTGAAGTGTCTGTTCAGATCTTTTGTCTATTTTCTAATTGGATTATTTGTTTTCTTATTGTGGAGTCTTAAGACTTATTTGTATATTCCAGATCACCTCCTTTATCAGGTTTGTCTTTTATAAATATGTGGTTCCAGTCGGTGGTCTGTGTTTTCATTTTCTTAATAGTGTTTTTCATAGAGCAGAAATTTTTGCTTTTAATATAGTTTAATATAAAATTTGTTTTTTCTCATGAATCATATTTTTGATGTTGTATATAACATTTCATTGGGAAACTCATAATCACCTACATTTCCCTTGTTTTCTTCTAGAAGTTTTATAGTTTAGAGTTTTGTGTGTGTTTCTGATCTGACATGCAAAGATATTGGAGATTCTCATTCTAATCATCACAACAAGAACAAAGCTGGACTAACTGAAAATCAACAACATTTAGATCCAACAAGTAAACGAGTAATAGAAAAAAAACTTTTGCCCTGAAAATGGTGGGAGATGGACAGAGAGATACAGAGACTCACAGTTTGTGGGTAAAGAAGTCCAGGTAAAAAAGTCCAGGAGTAGAAGCCAGAAGCTGGAAACACTATTGGTAGAAGCACCTTAATCTGTAATTGATGGATTACTGGAGGGTCGGTGTGGAGTAGTTTGTGAGTTATAATATTAAGGGGACATAAAGAGGAATACAAACAAAATAAATGAACAAAAAAATCACACAGAAGAACACGGATATGAATTAAACCACACTGTTCCTCAGAAACTGTGCAAGCAAGAAGAGAGTGAAGTAAAATACACAAAATGTTGAAAGAAAACAAAAATCACCAACCTTGACTTCAGTAAGCAGTGAAATTACCCTTCAAAAGTAAAGAAGTAGACACTTTCAGAAAACTAAAAATTGAGAGGGAATTTATCACCAAGAGTCCTGCCTTGCACGAAATGTCAAAGTAAGGTCTTCGGAGAGAAGGAAAAAGATACAGGTCAGAAACTCTGATGTATATAAAAAAAACAAGTCTTAGAGAAAGAGTAAATGAAGTAAAAAATAAAATATTGTATTTTTCTTTTTAATTCATTAGGGCTTGCAAAATTGTGATATTCTAATTATGTCATTTATTTTAATTTATTGATTGGAATAATTTTATAAAGAGATGCTTTCCCTTATCTACTATTTGGTTATCCAATACTATCAATTGTAAGATGATAAGGGTATTATTCCTTGCCTGTAACTAATTTTTTAATGTTACTACAATCTCATGAATTTAATAAAATTCTACGATGATTTATGATAAACATCTCAGCAAACTAGGAGTAGAAAGGAAACTTCTCATCCCAATAAAGGGATACTACAAAGTAACTATAGCTAACATTATACTAAACAGTGAAAAAATGAAGGCAGATATATGAAAAATCGTATATCTGATAAAGGATTTGTATCCAGAATATACAAAGACTTCTTATAATTTATTAATAAAAATAATTTGATAAAAATTGCCAGCATATTTGAAGATACACTTCGCCAAACAAACTATTGGATGATAATTAAGCACAAAGCAAGGTTCTCAGGGTTATTAGTTATTAGGAAAGGCAAATTAAAACCATAATAAGATGCCTTTACACCCCTACCAAAGTGATTGAATTTTAAAAGAATGGCCATTACCAAACACTGGTGAGGAACTTCCCTGCATTGCAGTGACAAATGGGCTAGCCACTCTCCAAAACGATTTGAATTTCCTAGAAAGGTAAGCCTATGATTATTATGGAATCAAAAATTTCACTTCAGTGTAACTACCAATATAAGTTAAAACATGTGCACCTCCAAGGCAAGACCTCAGACATTTATAGCAACTTTCTTTGTTCTATCTAAATATTTGATAAATTGTGTATTCATACATACAATGGAATGCAAATCAATACTAAAAATGAAGTGACTTCTGATATATACATTAGCACAGATAATTCTCAAAGGTATATGAAGAAAACCAGTCCTCAAAGATTACAAATTATACAATTTTATTTAATGTGTTAGGAAGCAGTTTATTGATTGCCAATAGCCAGAGGATATGGGGAAGAGACTGGTTGCAAAGGGGCATGAGGAAACTCTTTGAGTGATGAAAATGTTCTATATCATAATTGTGGTAGTGATTAAATAAGAGCAAACATTTAAAAAATGTATCAAGCTATTTGTGTAAAACTGATTAATAAAATTACACGAAAATCGTACTTCAATAAAACCTAAGTAAAAATAAATAATAAATAAATAAACAAATGAATAAATAAATAAATAAAAGGACAAATCATCTGAGTAAAGTCATCTAAGGATAAAATGTTTGACATTATTCTACACTTCCTTCCTTGAGAAACACTATGACATATAATCAATAAGTTGTGTGCAAGGAGCATCTAATTTTTTTAAGGAACTTATTGATGATATAATCTTTTCCATTAATGAGACTCTGTTTTTTCCAGACCACAATCTTTTCAAGAGATTTGTTTAGTCTGGTGTCACACATAGATTGCCTTATTTCAGTATATTCTGTGGATAATTCCAGAATCCAATTTTAATTTTATTTTGAGTGATATTTTGCAGCCTTGATTTGTCACATCTTTAAGCTCTACACAGCCCTGTATTTGGTTTTACAATCCCATGAAACATGGCTTCAGTCACTGTCCCAACCCCTACATATCTTGGATTTAGAAAAACCTGTGACTTACCTTTGAAATTTATTTTTTCCATAAGAAATTCAACCACACAATCTTCTTACTCTCCAACATGCTGAAAGCAGACAAACAAGGAACTCATAAAATAATCAGTACCTAATAAAGTGTGTGTGTGTTATCTGTGACTGTGTATTTAAAAAATTTTTCATTTCAGAAATTACATTTAGTTTTGATATTTGATAATATGCTATTCAAAGTAAGTATTATTTTATTTATAAATTTTACAACCTAAGAAGAAAATAAAAAATGATAGATGTGAAATTTTTTTCTGATTGATAAATATCCTAATCACATAAATAGTTTTGCCATTATTTTAAGTGATTATGGATGATCTCTCTCCCTCTCTCCCTTCCTTTTTCTGTTCTTCTCTCAACCATGGAAAAAAGCCAGATAATAATAACTAAATAGTACAACTGAAAAAATACGACTGTTTAATATGGAACAATATTACCCAAATTAAATGCCTTTAAAATTCTAGAGTTAAAGACATTGCACTAAATATTGTGCAAAAAATAAATCATGTTTTCTTATCTCCCAATAATAAATTGCCTTGACTTTCTAAATGTGACAAAATTATTTCTGCTTTTGGGATGATAACTTGGTAAAACTGTCAGAAAGATCAAATTTCCCTCAAAGTATTAGACTTTGTCATAAAATTCAGAAGTACCAGCTCCCCTGAGGCAAATGTAAATACACTGTCAGTTTATTTGTGTTTGTTTGCTCCAACACTGTGTGATCCACTGTCTCTTGGGAAGTAAACCTGCTTCACTTACTTTTCACAGGATTCACTGTGGACTAATAAATATTACTTTAAAAAATTCAAGATAAAATGATTCTTAATTAATATTTTAAAATGGATATTTTTAGACTTCAAAATTGTCAACCTTTTCAGATATAAACTAAGATTACTTAACTGATTAAAATTGTAATACAATTTTTGTCAATAAGCTAATTAATTTTATTCAGTTTAAAACAATTATTGGCATCAAATAATTAACCTTAAATAGTTATTTATTTGAGAGTGATATACACTTTTTTATCCTCAACTAAATTGTAATGGTAAAATAAATCATCTCATGGTTACTTAATAAAGTATAAAATGGTGATTAAATTGTCTAACTTTTAAATTTTTAATTGAAATATCAAATTATCTCAATAAATGACCAAAAGGTAAGAAATCAAAGACAATCAAAATATATAAATATTGTCTTTAATATCTAAACTTTAAGATTTAAATAGAATTCAGAATCATATCTAAATTTGTAGTAAAATTTTAAGCAGTAGATATCAAAAGTATTGTTACAGAATATAAATTACAGAAAAATATAGGTGCTTTATACCCACATTTAAATATATGTATGCATAACTATATTCAAATGTACAAAGTCCAAACTTCATTCAAATGCCAAGGACCTGGCATGGAGATATTTACTAAGCACTTGCCATTTAATTTTATCCTCACAATACTTCAATATATATTCATTTTTCCCTATTTAACAAAGTGAAAGCACCAGGAATCATTGATTGTGTAACTTTTACAATCTTGTAAGGAGCTAAAATGTTGAATAATATTGTCACTTATTTTAAAATACACAATTTTTGGTTGCTGATATTCTCTGTCATTTTTCTATTCTCCATTTTATTTATTTTTCTCTAATCTTGAAAATTTCCTTTCTCTTGCTTCTATTGGGTTTCGTTTGTTCTTAATATTCTTTCTAATTTCTTAAGGTAGAAGATTTGGTCATTATTTGAGACCTTTCTATTTTTAATAAAAGCATATTGCAGCTATAAATTTTCCTCTGAGCATTGATTTAGCTGTATTCCATTCAATTTATTATGTTTTGTTTTCATTTTCCACTAAATCCAATTATTTGTCATTACTGTTATGATTTCTTCTTTGACCCATTAGTTATTTAGCAGTACATTTTTAAATTTCCACATATTTCTGAATTTTTTATTTTTTCTGCCATGTTTGATTTCTAATTTTGTTGTGTTTTACTCCATTAACATACTTCGTATGACTCAAAAAAAAAAAAAAAAAACCACTTTATGGTGTGATGAGACAGAAATAAGATAGCACTCACATTCCAAAAGGGAGAAATTGGAAACATAAAATGGGTCTTGGGTCCCAAGCAACCCCGAAACCTACAACCCTGAAACCTACCTAGGCAAATTTGATTAGGTTTTAAGGTCACATACTAATTCTCTGTGACCTGATGCTTCCCTCCCTGGGTCCTACAATGCAATGATCCCATCTCTGAGCTCTGGAGCCCCCATTGGGCTGCCCAAACTCTGGGCCCACTGTTCTGTCCTTTCTGGCCTCTGCAATTATGTCTCTTCCCTCAGTATAATTTTTCCCTTATTTCTTACTATCTCCAATCCTATCAGTCCCAGCTTATGGTATCTGCTGATATAAAGTTCTCGTAACCCTTATCAGTCTTCCATGCAATTCATGGGATTCTAAGCCACTAGACATAAAAGTTCTCCCCAGATCCTTTCTGAATAGCCCAAATTTTATTCTTGGTTTCTCATTAGATGTTTGATTAAATCCATAAATCACACATCTAATCTCTTTAGCAATCTTAAATCATGGTTGTCCAGCCATAGCTTTAATGTTCTCTCCAGAACATCTTTTATTTCTCATTTTTTGCTGCTGCCTGGATAAGCAGAGAATTTTCCAAATCCTCAAGTGTTAGTTTCTTTTTGCTTAATGATTTCTTCCTCATTTTATCTAGTTTCTCTCATATTAAACTGGTATCAGCAAGAAGGAGAAACCAGAGAGTTTGTTCCACACTGTGCTTGGAAATATCAGCTCTTTGTTAGCAAATTCTACTTTCCTCCCAGTGGTAGAATGTAACTCAGTCAAATTCTCTCCACTTTATGACAAGGGTCATCTTTCCTCCATTGACCAGTGACATGTTCTTCATATCTTTCTGAGATCTCACCAGAAGCACCTTTAGGATTCCAATCTCTACCAACCAAATTGAGTGGAAAATGTGGAGTTCTCATATGCCCTTTCACTTTCAAACCCATTTACCAGTTACTTCTAATATTAGAAGAAATGAATGTGGTACCTTTGTTACAACTTATGAGTCAGTATTGAAATATTATTAATAGAAGTTCACATTAGTGTTTACTCTTTGTTTTGTGTGGGCTGTGGGTATTGACAAATGTATAATGGCATGCTTACACCATTATAAAATAATGCAGATTCACTGATTCAAATTTTTCCTTTTCTAATTCATAATTTTGTTGATGTATTATTTTCTAGTGGTTCCTTTCTGTGGGTGGGATCACTGATTCTGCATTTCTAAAGCTCTTTAATGCTCAATATTTTCCATCTAAATGGATTTTGTACTTGAAGGGAGCCTGACTGTATTAGTTTGTTCTCACACTGCTATAAAGAACTTTCCTAAGGCTGGGTAATTTATAAAGGAAAGAGATTTAATTGACTCACAGTTCCATATGACTGCAGAGGCCTCAGGAAACTTACAATCATAGCAGAATGGGAAGCAGGCACATCTTACGTGGTAACAGGCAAGGGAGAGTAAGTGTGAAGGAGGAAATGTCAAATACTTATAAAACCATTAGATCTCATGAGAAGTCACTCACTATCACAAGAACAGCAGGAGGGAAACCGTCCCCATGATCCAGTCACCTCCCAGCAGGTCTCTCCCTTGACATGTGGGAATTATGGTGATTACAATTTAAGATGAGTTTTGGTGGGGACACACAGCCAAACCATATCAGTGATTCTATATTTTTGTCTGTTTCTGTGACCCAAAACTTTCTAGACAGCTGCTCAACTTTATGCTTTTTCTCTTGATTCACTTACAACTTTGATTGTCTATAAGATATGAATTACCTTTATGATTTCAAGAATCAGTTGACTTTCCTACTAGGTATTTCATTCAAGTTCTTCTCTGAGCATTTTTTTCTGAGGACTCTATGTAAATCATAAAGCTAGTTGGAAGGCAGAAGACATAATGCCAAACTTAAGACAAAATTTTCCCCCAGCTGTCAGTTTCCTCTAAATAAGTTTTAGCTTTCACCTAAATTCCTAGTTCATTTTACCTGTGGGAATGCATTTTTTGGTAATGGAACACCCCTTTTATCTGTGCTCTAAGAGTGAAGAAACAAGAATGTGGGGCTGATTAGCACAATCGTTTTTCTATCTGTAGATTTCTACATAATGCCCCTGTTTACATAAATGTTTCTCACTCTGTCTTCTCTGTGGTCTGTTTATTATGAGCCTAAAATCTCTTAAAATAAATGGGCAGATTGGTTATTACTCACCAAACAGCTGTAGTCTTAAATTATGGCAGTATCTGATACCTTTATTTGTAGATCATTTCTACATTAGCTTCTGTCTAACAAATCATTTAACTAAATTTCCCCAACTAAAATCTATAGAAAAGTTACAAAAACAGTCAATTAAGACATTTCTACCTTTCACCTAGATTCATCAATTATTAATATTTGTCTCATTGGCTTTATATCTCATGGAATACATTTTCATACTATCTTTTGTGTGTGTTGCTTTGCTTAGTCTTACTTGCCTTTGGGTGTTCGTTTTGCTTCGTTTCTTAACAGATTGTTCAATTAAAATCATTAAGTTTTAGGGCAATTCAAAGCCTTGGTAATACATTTTTTTAAAATTGGAATGGACTTCCTTTATTTCCAGTCTGCCTCTTGGGTTTATTTTTGCATCTTACTTCCATTATTAAGTAAGTATGCTTATATTTTGCAATTACCCAGATCCAAGCCCCCTTCTATCCTCTACTGACTCTGCTACTATAGGCACTATGTCTTCTCCCACTGACAACACATCTTCTTTAACCAGATGTGTTATCCTCTTGGAGTCCTCAAATACTGCCTAGTATTTTTGCTGAGATCTAATATATGTGTTGATTTAAAAAAACACAAACTCATGAATTCTGCCAATTCATGCACTAAAAATATCAGAAGTTATAGGAGGAAAAATGATATGGCAGAGTAATTAAGTCTTTGACAGCCTCATAATCAGGGCTTCAACTGAGCTTGTAACTATCGTAGTAATTATACAGCATATTAAATATTCACTGGCATTTCCACCCAGAATCAGCCCAGTCCATCATTTGTAGAAAATCCAAGGTTTTATGCATTTTCTTTGGAGACTGTCCCTTAGGGTAGCTACTCAAAAGAAGCATGAATTCCATCACAATTAAAAATCTTGTGAAGTCTACCTTTCTGTCATCAGGTTTTATTCAAGCATTTTTTAGCACAGGGAAAATATCCTCTCATCTATTTTATTTGTGTTTTCAGTATCATAGTATCACCAAACAGTTTGATGTCATAAAAAGAGGTGCAGAGTTTTGGGCCACTAAAATGTTTACTATTACTCAGAAAAGAACCTGGGCAGGTTTTTTTCACCTTTTTCACCTTTTTTTCCCCCTTTTTCTTTTCTTTTCTTCTTTTTTTTTTTTTTTTTTTTTTTTTGGTCTGTATGTATGGTATTGTTTAGGCTTTCTGTTTAATTATGAGAAAGGGTACCCTTGATGATTTCTTAATTTGGGTAAAATTATTTAAATCTGGGAAAATGATATTTGAGACTTTGTAACTTCTTTTTACACCCTTATCATTCCTTTATAGGCGTGTGTCATCAGAACTAATTTGCAGGCACCATGGCAGGTAAAGGGTATTTGATCATTCCGCATTGATGCATTCTAGTTGACATCAGTATTTGGCCCCATTCCAATATGAGCAGATGATTTCTCTTGCATAGATCATAATCTTGCCACTGCAGCTCCCCTTTCTGCTCAGTAATGAAAAGCAATAATAATTCTTCCAAAACAAGACTTTCATTAATTTCCGCCACTTCCTATATAGTTAAATCAATTGGCTTTATGGTTGCTGTGCTTCCTTCTAGAACACTTTGAAAAAATTACTTATGGATATTTATTTCAGTAGCAATGTACTATATGAAGTGCAGGTGGTTGGTTTCTAATCTGAAGTTTCTGCCTTCCTTCTCTAATAGAGTTACATTTATTAGGCCTTAATTCATTTACCTACATATTTATTTATTTGTTTTAATATTGTAATAATGGTGGGGGCATTATAAACACTGTCTTAAAAAGATTGCTTTTTTTGAGTTCTCGCTAAATTTGTTCAATGTCATGGCAAACATATATGAAACCATTAATAATTTATGGTATTTTTCATACCTTTGTGGATAACAATGCGTAGACTACAAAAGCATTGCTTGGTAAAAGGTACAACCAAGGATGAAAATAACATATATTGTAAAATTGAGGAGGAACATAATTGTATTGGACACAGTCATTTACTCCTTTTTTCCCTTAGGAACCCAGCATGTTTTAATTATGAGAAAACATAAACTTATACCTTCAATAGTTAATTTGGGGCCAAGCATCTGAGTTCTGCCTAGTGAAATATGGGTGAAAGAAATGCACATCACTTTCCAGGTTCAGCTTTTACATTTTGTAACACAGTATTCTCTATTATTTCTTCCCTTTGGATGGCAAAAGTGAGAATAATATGGTTAAGATTGGGGACACCAACAACAGAAGGACCTATTGGAGAAATGGCTAATTCCCACAGCTTGCACTGAACTCCGTGTTGTGGAAAATGGATACTTAATGTGCCCATATAAGTTAGCTTTTGCATGACTAGTACAAAGACAAATTGCAAGAGGAAGAAGACAGAAGTATAAAGATGGAAGTAGCTGATCTGGAGACACTTGGAGGAAAGGGTTGACTATATAATATTAATATATTTTACTTCTGCCCTATTCAGTGTGGTCAGCTACTTACCCACACCATTTTATAACATCATAAGTTACTGCAAATGTGTTTTTTCCACATAAGCATGCTTAATGTCTACCAATAGTTTCTATGGATCACTATAATAGCCATGTAAAAGTGCCATCTGTATGCTTGTCAGCAACTGCTGTCCTCAAGAAGGTTTTATTTTTCTTTGTTGGTAAACTCTGCTTTAATAAGAAGATATAATTAGCAACAATAAGAATCAAATTTCCAGTTATTGTAATATTTTAGAAGTAAACAAACACTGATAAATAACTCTTTATTTCTGATGCTGCAGACATATGAGAAATGTAACTACTTTTGACAAGATCTGTGAAGAGAATGGTATTTTATTGTATTAGAATTCTCCAGAGGGACAGAACTGATTGGATATATGTGTATATGAAAGGGAGTTTATTAGGGAGATTGGCTCACATGATCATAAGGCAAAGTCCCACAATTAGGCCATCTGCAACCTGAGGAAGGAAGAAACCAGTGGTGGCTCAGTCCAAGTTCAAAAGCCTCAAAAGTAGGGAAGCCGAGAGTGCAGCCTTCAGTCTGTGACCAAAGGCCTGAGAGTCCCCGGCAACCACTGGTGTAAGCCCAAGTGTTCAAAGGCAGAAGAACCTGGAGTCTGATGTCCAAGGGCAGAAGGAATGGAAAGAAGCATCCAGCATGGGAAAAAGGTGAAAACCAGAAGACAGTGAGTGAGCTTATCCCACCTTCTTCCACCTGCTTTGTTCTAGCCACACTGGCAGACCATTTGATGGGTCTTCCTCTTCCAGTCCACTGACTCAAATGTCAGTCTCCTCTGGCAACACCCTTACAGATCCACCCAGAAACAATACTTTACCTAGGTATCATTCAATCCAATCAAGTTGACACCTATTATTAACCATCACACTTATATAACATGTGTAGTTTCCATTTAAGAAGCATATTATATGCTTACTTTGAAAACATAAAAAAGACAAGAGATGTATAATTGAATTCCTATGAAGGGCATAGAGGTACTGAAATAAATGTCTCCAGTACTTTTAGGATTCCTTACTAAATCTTATCTCTATTTTTATTATGTGAATTAACTCTTAGAAACTCCTAATCATCCACGTTGACAGAGCTACTGACAAATACCAGGTTTTTAACCCATAATAGATTGATTATCCACCCCCCAACCTCCTAGTTTTCAAAACAAGTCCTAGAAATGGCTTTACTC
>NW_022296088.1:14259-15104 GCF_002776525.5 Piliocolobus tephrosceles
GATTGCAGGTGGACCCTCTAAATATGAATGTCATTCCTGTGAGTGTGGCACATTATGTGGCAAAGAGAGCTTATCTAGGTGGGGTTAACCTAATCACAGGAGCCCTTCATGAGTAGAGTTTTCTCCAGATGGTGGCAGAGATATTCAAAGCATGAGAATGATTCAAAGCACCATTGCTGGCTTTGAAAGTGGAGGGGGCAACGTAGACCTTAAAAATGTTCCCCTCAACTTGACCGTATATAAGGTTTCCTTCTGACTATAAGCCCCTGACTTCCATTTTCTTAAAGCATTTATTTTAGAAAATTTGAATGTAGGGTGTGTAACAGATTTATCTGCTCTATTGAAATGTGAATCTTCTATAACACAAGAGTATCTTTATCAATGATCTGGGAGTCATTCCTTTGACATTTACTCGTATAAGGAGAGAGAGATAGCATCCTTTCCTCCAAGTCCTTGTGGGAGGGTAGGAGCCCAACTTCAATAAGTGACAATAGGCAAACAGATTGCCTAATCACATTGACCAACATCTCCACTAACATCTTCCAGTAGTTTTCCATTAACTCACTCCAACATTTAAAAATCTTCCTGCCTTTTGCTTCAGTAGAGTTAAATTCAATCCTTCTCACATAGTTTAATAATCTCTTTCCACTATTCCAATAGTCTTGAATAAATTCACCCTTGTATTTTTCACTAGTAGTGTAATTTTTCTTTTATGGTATATAAAAACTTAAGAATGGCATCTAGAAGCTGAAAGAGATGTCTGCAGACAGTCAACTAGCAAAAGGGACTGAAGTTTTCCAGCTGCAGGAAATAGATTATACAGACAACCTAAATGAGCTGGAAAT
>NW_022296088.1:15114-21341 GCF_002776525.5 Piliocolobus tephrosceles
ACTAAAAGAAATATCCATCACACTCTTTCATGTGACAAAGAAAATGGAGCTCTAATACATTGTGTTTATCTATTTGTATTAGATGACACTTACTGAGAAAATTAACACAATCATGCCTTACAGAGGTAAAAGGAAAGTGAAAATGTAGTTAGGGAAATAAGGGTGAAAAATGTGGTGAATTTTGGAGAACTGAGCTAGAAAGTTACCAATAAATTGAGTGATTTAAAATATGCTGTGTTATCGGAAGATTGCCTGACTCTTAATGACTGTACAATGAATGTAAGCCATTATTACCTTTAAAATTATTAATATTTTTCTTTGCATGAATGTTTCTTAGCATGAACTAAATGTTAAACATTCAAAACGTACTTCACTATCTGCCTTATATTTGTGATTTTTGTTCTACTATTCATAAATTCATTCACTTAATGAAATATGAATTTTAAGTCAACTATCTGCAAAGTGTGGTGTTAGTGTGGTGAAAAAGTGAGAAATGATCCTTGCTTTTATGACTTTTCAGTTTAATGAAGAAGATTGACAGCAACATAAAATTATTTAAATAAATTTGGGTATAATTCTGACATTTTCTCTAGAAAAGAAGTGAAAAGGATATGGAAATAGGCCCAGGATATATTGGTTGAAATAACATATTTAAAGTGGACTCAGAATCAAAAAGTATCCCTGGCTAAGGAAAGAGCACGCATGAAAGACCTGAAGCAGAAAGAGAAGAGCCTGGTACATTTGAGGGGATAGAAATATACCATTGTGACAGCAGCCTCTTCCAGAATTCTGAGAATGAAACGGAAAAAGCTGAGAAGTGGACGTGAGGCAGTTAGCGCCTTACAGAACAGGTTAATGATTTTAGACTTGAGGCTTAAAACAGAACATTGCTGCAGGGTTTCAAGTTTAGAAGTGACATGATCTGAGTCTCTTTAAGAACACTTTGGGTGTGCATAGAAATTCAATTGGTCTGGAGGTGAAGTAATTGTGGGAAGCCTTTCTGAAAGAATAGTATAGTTATAGGGGCTCAAGCTGAGTTAAGTAAGTGTCTGTTTAGATAAAGAAAAGACTTCAGGAATATTTAGTATGTAGTAAAAACAGGAATATTGAATTATTAGATATGCTATTGGAGGGGAATGCAACGATTATAAAGGCAAACTAATGATATAAAATCAAATTAACTAGGGAGACAGTATACACTAAGATAAAGGAAGGAAAAGTCTGAGGTATTCATTATGTAAAAATTGGATAATGGAAAGTTTTCCATAGTAGATTGAGGCCCACAGCTCTGAATTTCTATGAAAACAGAGTAGAAAATAGGTAGGAAAATGGAGAGAAGTTTGTGGAGAGGAAAGGAATAGTAACGAGTGAATGTTAAGAGTATTCAAATAGAATGAGGCAGGAAAGTGTCCAATAATTTTAGCCTCAGATGTTATTAATGAGTTGGTTTAAAAATTTAGCAAAATGCTGCCAGATTGAAGTAGGCCATGAGGGAATTACGCAAAGAGGAAGTTCAGGGTACATGGGGACAATTGTTTGTAGACGTTTGCGTGTGAAGGATGATAAATAAATCAGTGGGAATGGTAAGCAAAGGAGGAGTTTGCCTAAGATGTTACAAATTAGTCAGGTTATTAGTGTTTGAAAATAGATCACTCATTACATAAAGTGTTTCCAAATTTCCTAGCATTCAGAAGACACTAAGTAATGCCCCACAACAATATCTTGACTTTTAATTATGTGTATAGTTTGCCAACATTTCTGACGAATCTCAAATAATTTTTAAGTTTCTGCAAATATCTCTTGGTCATTTATTAACTAGTTTCTCCCTCTCCTGTGGTAAACTATGCCATTTTGAACCAAATGTGTATTTGGGTAACTTAAAGTACACAAAAATTAAAGTTATGGTGTTTAACAAAATTTAATAAAGATCTCTGGTCAACATATGCAAAGCACAATTCAGAAACTGAAATTTTTATATGGTATATTAGATAATACTGGAAATTCTTAATTGACACTCCACCAGAGATCTTCTAATGTCGGCAACTTTGCTTACTTCCTTACCTGCTACCTTGTTAGAACCGCCAACCTGTTTTCTCCCAGAGATAGTTGTATTGATTATTCCCCTTAATTTGGAATTCAGCCTTTCCAATGACAGGCATTGGACCAAAGAGAAGAGAACAAAATAAGAATTTTATTTTTTCATCTCTGCTTGTAGGTTCAACTTTTGTCAAACTTAAGAGAATCTGTAAAAATGCAACTAACATCACAAACAGACAATTCTCACATTATTCATCTGAACAGTTTTGCCTCTCATGGAAGTTCTCCATTCATATTCTAGTCTATGATTTCCATTTTGTGTTTGCATAAACACAGAAATCCTTTACTAGTTTTTGAGCTTAATAGGTTTTACCCTCTAATAAAAAGATAATGTAATTCATCCTCATAAGTAAATTTTAATTTATCCACTGGAAAAAAAAAGTCAACTATTGGGAATTTCAAAACAGAAATTTTCATTTTCTTTCTATACATTATTTCTTTTGCATTACAGTACAGTGTTTTACATATGTTATTATGTTATACTTGAATCAGTTAGGAAAGTCAAAATTATCCCAAAGAGTATAAGGAAAAGATGATGTACTTTAAAAACATAACGGAAACTTTGGAGATAATGATAGGAAAAAGTGACTCAGAGTTGTTCCGGAGAATATAAGCAAGATAAACTTGAAAAATTTTGAAGATACATTATAACTTCTGGAGGGAAAAAAATAGGTAGAAAATTATTAATACACTAATCTTCACCCTCAACCAGTAAAGAAAAGATAAATTCTTTAGAAAATGAATAAACTTTGGAGTCCATTTGCATCCTAAATATATATCTTTATAAGTAACTATTTAAATGTGTGACTATGATTTAACTACTGGCTACACATTTCATTCAATCATTGAATTGTATTTCAGTAACAATAAAACACAGAAGTAGTAAAAGTTCATTGGTAATCATCAGCGGTTGGGTTGTAAATATCAAATAATAAGATAAACTACGGTACAACTGACTTCACTGGAGAAAAATGTAGCGGCAAATTTGTTTACTTCCTCATAATGTGTGGTAATAATTGGCCCCGTAGAACTTCTTTAAGGTCATTTATGATCATAATTAAAAGAAGTATTACTTTAAATCATTAATCTACAATCAGCCAGCTATTTGATTCATATTTGATTAATAAATCCAAACGTCCTTCTCAACTGGATTGGTCTAACCTTCAGAACACATTTTGCAAGTCCCTGCTTGATTCAAAGTGGTCTTACATCCCTAGTGAAAGTAATAAGTAAAAATTATTCTCTAACCCTTTCAAATATTTTCCTGAAACTGTATTTATCTTTCTGTAAACCAACTTTTAGAAAGAGTAAATAAACTAATAAATTGTTGGTTTGTACGAGGTAAGACAAAATGTTTGGACACATTTTTTCTTTTCTTTAGTGACAGAATCAAATAATTATTTTTGATGCTCAATAGAAGCAACCTGAATATATCACAAAACTTAATCCAGGCTTAATTTCACTTTTATGTAAAGATGGTCTAGTTTATGCCATACCTACCACCTACAAATCAAAACTTAGTATTCAATATTTGGGCAGGTGGAAAGAAATTTGCAATAAAAGTTCTGAGGTAGATTAGAGAATAAAAATAAGAGTGGGACAGATAGGTAATCATTAATAAGCCTTGACTATTAAAAACAGTGTATTTAAAATAGAGGGATTTAAAATACAGAAGCAATAACATGACATTTGGAAGAAAAGATGGTAACAGAGTCCAGGTGTTTAGATATCCTTTTATTCAGAAGTTATCAGATAGGGTAGCACAGTTATTACAGAAACAAATGAAAACACATGTTGTTATTCTGACAGTCACAGTGGAGTCAGTAATTCTGCAGTATAAAACAACTTCAAAATTTTGCTTGTTTGACAAATGGAAAGTTTGCATTTCAAGTACATGTCCTGTGTAGATTATTAGATCAATCTGCCCAAGGAGTTACTCAGGGTTGTGAGATAATGGAGGCTTGTTGATATGAGCGTCTGTGATCACCAGAACTGTGGGAAGTGCAAGCAGTAAATTATTAAGTGGATTTTAAAGATTTGGGTCCAAAGTGAGCCATATCACTCCCGATTATACCACACTGGCCAAAGCAAGTCTTATGGAGACAGAAAACATCAAAAAACTTATTTAATAAAGAAAACCTCAAAAATGCCTACCATGTTTCTGCAAAGAATAAAACTGGAAAGATTGGTTGAACAACTTGGATCCTTATCACAGTTGGTCTGTCTGTTCACCAGATATTCTGGTTAGGATTCCTCATTCAGGCAAAATATTCTGTAAATGTTTTATCCAGTGATAGTGTCCCAACCCTAGAGCCAAAGACATGGAAGTGAATGGGGAAAGAAGTTATCCCCACATATACCAAGTAGAATTGGAAGAATCCAGACAATGAAACTGAAAAACTCTCTTTCAAAAAGAAGATTAATGAGAGAATAAAAGAGTTTATCGTTAATAGCAATTCTGTAGCTCTAGTCGGAATTAAAGGTGACCTGTTTTATGATGGTGTTTGGATCATATTCTTTGTTAGAGGTTCAGATCTCCTCTCTGGGATAAATTCCTAAATCTACTGTTCTCTATGGTCTTTATTTCTACATAAGGAAAGAGGAGGGGAAAGGAGGGGAAGGGAGGGGAGGGGAGGGGATGAGAGGGGAGAAGAGGAGAGGGGAGGGGAGGCAAGGGGAAGAGAGGGGAGAAAAGGAGAGGAGGGAAGGGAAAGATCTTCTTTTTCCACTACTTTCTTTGTCATATCTGAAGTGAACAATGTGCCCTCCTTAAGAGCTGAGGCGTTTGTCGTTTACCTCCTATTTGTAGACCGTTAACTCAAACAATGTTATAGAAATGGAGATATTTATATCCAGAGTTCTGGTTATAATGGTAGCTTTCCTCTCTATATACATGGTAGGATTTTTTATTCTAATCTACTTAGGTTTATGTGCCAATAAACATTCATTTCAGGTTTTTATTAAAAAAAAAAATGTCTTGCAACATTCCTCTGCATTTTTGTGCTCCAGAACTTCTTTTTCTTTCTCAACTTACTTGCAGAAACCATGAGACTATCAGACTTTGAGGTCAAGGTGCACCTTTAGTATCATTTCCTGAATCATTTTTATTCCAATTGAAAAAATCTGTTGAGCTCTACCATAATCCATTCAAAAGTATTAACAATAGAAAGATTGTTAATACCCTTGATTTGATCCTTATAGAAAGGTTGACTTTGATCCTCCCTTGTTATCAAAGTACATCTTAATAATATTTCATATTATATTGTGGTTGAAAAATTTTTAGGTCTGAGCTTTTTGACAATATTCTATTTCATTTCTGATTATTCATTTGTACATTTGTCTCTGAGTTCATCTACTTTAGCGATATTTCATTAACTACAGTAAACAGCAAGGTATTACTACATCAAACAAGATATTTCAAGAAGAAATAACTCAGATATGAATGTGGACATGGGTAATCAGAATGAAATAGAATGTAACCTGTTGCCAGCTGTTCCTACATTGCTACCTGTTGTTCCTTATGAACCTGGCATTATACTTGCATGCACACACATACACACATGTATACATTATGATGAGGTTTTTACTAAATACTTTGTCATTGCCATGGTGATCATCTTACAGTGAATTGCCATCTTTCCGGTACCCATTCCCTTGCCCCTTAGCTTCTTGCATTTTATTTATTTATTTCTTTATTCATTTATTTATTTTTGAGGCGCAATTTCACTCTTGTCGCCCAGGCTGCAGTGCAATGGCGCAATCTCGGGTCACTGCAACCTCCGCCTCCAGGGTTGAAGCAATTCGCCTGCCTCAGTCTCCCGAGTAGCCGGGATTACAGGCATGCGCCAACACCCCAGGCTAACTTTTATATTTTTGGTACAGATAGGGTTTCACCATGTTGACCAGACTGTCTCGAACTCCTGACCTCAGGAGATCCACCTGCCTCGGCCTCCCAAAGTGCTGGGATCACAGACGTGAGCCACTGCACCCAGCCTGTATTTGTTTCTGTTTTCCCCAGAACACGCTTTATTCTTTACTTTGCTTGGAAACAATCTGAATTCCAAATATGTTTAGAATTGCTATAAATGAGTAAGAGAAATACATAGCATAGTATTTTTAAATGAGTACAA
>NW_022296090.1:0-391 GCF_002776525.5 Piliocolobus tephrosceles
CAGGTAACTCCCACCCCAATACTGTGCTTTAAGCAAACGGGCACACCAGGAGATTATACCCACACCTGGCCAGGAGGGTCCCACGCCCACGGAGCCTCCCTCATTGCTAGCACAGCAGTCTGTGATCTAACCACAAGGCAGCAGCGAGGCTGGGGGAGGGGCGCCCGCCATTGCAGAGGCTTAAGTAGGTAAACAAAGCCCCTGGGAAGCTTGAACTGGGTGGAGCTCACAGCAGCTCAAGGAAGCCTGCCTGTCTCTATAGACTCCACCTCTGGGGACAGGGCACAGGTAAACAACTACAACAACAACAACAACAACAAAAGCAGCAGAAACCTCTGCAGACACAAAGAACTCTGTCTGACAGCTTTGAAGAGAGCAGTGGATCTCCCAA
>NW_022296090.1:491-1377 GCF_002776525.5 Piliocolobus tephrosceles
AGTAGGTAAACAAAGCCGCTGGGAAGCTCGAACTGGGTGGAGCTCACAGCAGCTCAAGGAAGCCTGCCTGTCTCTATAGACTCCACCTCTGGGGACAGGGCACAGGTAAAGCACTACAACAACAACAACAACAACAACAAAAGCAGCAGAAACCTCTGCAGACGCAAAGAACTCTGTCTGACAGCTTCGAAGAGAGCAGTGGATCTCCCAACACAGAGGTTGAGATCTGAGAAGGGACAGACTGCCTGCTCAAGTGGGACCCTGACCCCTGAGTAGCCTAACTGGGAGACATCCCCCACTAGGGGCAGACTGACAACCCACACCTCACACAGTGGAGTACACCCCTGAGAGGAAGCTTCCAAAGTAAGAATCAGACAGGTACACTCACTGTTCAGCAATATTCTATCTTCTGCAGCCTCTGCTGCTGATACCCAGGCAAACAGGGTCTGGAGTGGACCTCAAGCAATCTCCAACAGACCTACAGCTGAGGGTCCTGACTGTTAGAAGGAAAACTATCAAACAGGAAGGACACCTACACCAAAACCCCATCAGTACGTCACCATCATCAAAGACCAGAGGCAGATAAAACCACAAAGATGGGGAAAAAGCAGGGCAGAAAAGCTGGAAATTCAAAAAATAAGAGCACATCTCCCCCTGCAAAGGAGTGCAGCTCATCACCAGCAACAGATCAAAGCTGGACGGAGAATGACTTTGATGAGATGAGAGAAGAAGGCTTCAGTCCATCAAACTTCTCAGAGCTAAAGGAGGAATTACGTATCCAGCACAAAGAAACTAAAAATCTTGAAAAAAGAGTGGAAGAATTGATAGCTAGAATAATCAATGCAGAGAAGGTCATAAACGAAATGACAGAGATGAAAACCATGAC
>NW_022296093.1:0-766 GCF_002776525.5 Piliocolobus tephrosceles
TCCAGGCGCTTCTCTCCTTCAGATTCCCGACTTCCTCTGGTAAGCCCCTCTGGATTAACCTGTCACACTCTGTCAGTCCTGACACAGGCAGCTCTCTGTGTCCAGGTCCTGGTAGCATTATATTATCTCCAACTTTGGAGTTGCACTATTTATTTTCCATCGAAAATTAGACCAGAAGCTTCACCGAGGTAGGGGTTGGGATTTATTTCCTTGACAGATTTCCCATCTTCTAGTGTCTAATTTACAACATGTGCAGGGCATGCCCTCCAAAACTTGGTAAGTCCTTAGCCAAACCATTTTGAACTCCCCATGTGGCAGCTGAGTAACCCTTCTTATCCTTCTCTCCTTCTTCATCACCACCCCACCTTTTGCAAAGGAATTGCTGTCCCATGTCTCTCGTGGAGGGGAGTGTGTGTGTTTGTGTGTGTCTGTGTGTGCATATGCTTGCATGTCTGTGTGTGTGGGAAGGGGTTGAGGGTCTCCCATAGAATACATTTTTTCCTGTCATTCTCATTCGTGATGTAAACTCTGTCTCCCTGTCTGTGTTTTTCTTTTCCCTGTGGGATGGCTATGCTGAGGCCTCTTCCTTCCAACAAGCTGTGGAGCAGAAAGAACATTGCTGGGAAGCAAGCTAACTCCCCTACTGCCCACTGTGAGTGGCTCCAAGGCATACTTGGCTCCCTGGATTCAGAGCTCATGAAGGCTGAAGGCTGGGGGTCTCCAAGGTCCCTTCCACTGGTTACACTTTTTCCTTTTTCCCCCCCCC
>NW_022296093.1:866-11448 GCF_002776525.5 Piliocolobus tephrosceles
TTCCCTTCTTCCCTTCCCTTCTTCCCTTCCCTTCCCTTCCTTCTTTTTTCCTTGATCTTGCTCTGTCAACTAGGCTAGAGTGCAGTGGCATGATCACAGCTCACTGTAACCTCAAACTCCTGGGCTCAGTCTATCCTCCTGTCTCAGCCTCCCGAGATTACAGTTACATGCCACCATGCCTGGCTAATTTTTGTATATTTTGTAGAGACGGGGGTCTCACTACGTTACTCAGGCTGGTCACAAACTCCTGGTCTCAATTGATCCTCCCACCTTGGCCTCTCAAAGTACTGGGATTATAGGTGTAAGCTACTGCACCTGGCCACACTTTTGTTATTATAGCTGCACTTTTACTCTGGCTCCTGTGGATGGCTTTGTGGGCTTTGTTGGGCTGCCCTAGAATCCATTAGAATGGCTAAAATTAAAAAGACAGAGGCAAGGGTGCTCGGGAACAGGAACTCTCATGCATTGCCAGCAGGAGTTGAAAATGGCCGCTCTGGAGAAGAGCTTCTGATAAACCTAAATACCTACCTGCCTGTGACCCAGCAATTCCACTCTTGGGGGTTGAAATAAAAACTTACACCCACACAAAGATCTGTACATGAATGTTCATAGTGACTTTATGCATAACAGCCCAAAACTGAAAACAACCCAAATGTTTATCAACAGACCAATGAATAAACAAACTGCAGTACATTTAGTCAATGGAATAGTACTCAGCAATGAAAAGGAATCAGCTTCGATACTCGAAACAACATGGAGGAATCTCAGACATTATGTTGGGCAAAAGGAGCTGGACACAAATTACATAATGTATGATTCCATTAATAGGACGTTTAAGAACAGGAAAAACTAATTTACGGTAGGGGTTCTCAATCAAGGGTGAATCCACAACTCCCACCCCCCATTGTGGGACATTTGGCAATGTCTGGAGACAGTTTTGGTTATCACAGCTGGGGTGTGTGTGTGTACGTGTGCTACTGGCATCTGGTGCATAGAGGCCAGGGATGCTGCTGAACATCCTACAATGCACAGGACAGTCCTCTACAACAAACACTCATCCCACCCCAGAGGTAAACAGTGCCCAAGCGGAGAACCTCTGGCCTATGGTGATAGAAGTCAGAAAAGTGGTTACCTTTTGGGGAGTGATTGGAGGGGGCAGAAGGGAACTTTCTGGAATGATGACTTTCTGGAATGGTGAAATCTTCTATATTTATGTTTAATATGGTAGCTGCTAGGCACACGTGACTATGAAATTAAAATGAAATACAATTAAAAATTCAGTTGCTTAGACGCATTGGCCACACTTCAAGTTCTCAAAAGCCACATGTGACAGACAGAGAATATTTCCCACTTTGCGGAAAGTTCTATGGGACAGTGCTGCTCCATTTCTTGAGCTGCACTGTGTAAAAAGTCATTGAGGCATACACTTGAAATTTGCACGTTTTATTGCATGTAAATTATATACCTCAATATCTGTGCCCCAGTGGGATGAGAAAAAGAGTCCTTCCTGCAGGTAAGAAATGGGGACACTGGCAAAGTTATAGCCCTCAAGAGCGTGGCTTCTGTCCCCCGCCATGGGCCAGGCCTGGTTGTGCACCCAGAAACTGGCTGGACTGGGAAGGGGAGGGGCTGCTGAGAGCAGAAAACGCCAAAGCCATTTACCCTACAGGGAATTCAAGCGTTGCCCTGGCTCCCGGTGGATTTCTTAGCTGGTCAAGTGGACCTGAGCAAAGACAAGGCTCTACTTCCCCCTACTTTTGCCAGGGAGCCTCCCCCACCAGGGTCTGCAGGCTCTCCTGGCAGAAATTGCTCCATTCCTCCATCTCTGCTGCCTCTCGCTCTTCTGGTGTGAGGGTTTTACAATAACAGCATTGTAACTACTTTGAGAAAACCAATAAAAAGGCGGTGACAAAAGAATAGCGAGCTGGCTGGAAATTGCACACAGTAGCGCAGGCCTGGGCCTTTTGCCGCTGTGTGTTTAATAGAGCTCCCGGCTGCAAGCTGCAAAGACACACGTGTTTATTTGGGGGATGCGCTGTCGCTTAAATAATGAATCTCGCATAAGCATTCAGATGAATGCAGGGAGTCCTGACTCCCACTGCCACTCAAGCCTTCTCACCCAACTAGGGCCAGTAAATGGAGGCACAAACCTCCCTTTAAAGCTCTGGTCGGACCAGTGGAGGCTGCTACCTCATGGTGTGTGATGCAGAGGGAGGAGCACATTCATTTATTCATTCAGTCAGCTACAAAACAGACCCACCAGCTACTAAGTGTTGAGCCCTGTGATAGGCACCGAGCCTTAAAGAACACTTACTCAGCCTACATCAGTGTGCATATTGCAGAAAACTCCAGGGCAACTTTTGGCTGAGATTGGCATCAGGGCAGGGCCCTGTCCTGTCTCCTCTCCACTGGGTCATGGCCATTCTGTCTACTGACACTTGCGGGTCCTCACACTCACCAAGTCTGGCTCTAGCCCATTCCTCAGCTCCTTTTTACCTTGCTGCTCCAAAGAGAAATCCAAAGTCCTTTATATACTTATTAATCCCTGGCTTAAAACAAATTTCAGACTCACAAAAAAGTTGCAAAAACAGTATAAAGAATTCTGATATACTCTTCACCCAGATTCTCCAAAGGTTAACATTTTACTGATCACCTTTATTCCTCTCTCCTCTATCCCCCAACCCTGAAATGTCTATTTCTGAATTATTTGAGAGTAAGTTGCAGACACGGTGACCCTTTACCTCTGATACTTTAATATAAATTTCTTAAGAAACAAGAACATTCTCTTACATAACCATGGTGCAATTATCAAGATCAGGAAATTAGCATTGTGATAATGCTATTATCTAATGCACAGACATTCGCATTTCTTCAATTATCTCACTACTATCCTTTTATATCAAAGAAAAAAAAAGATTTCTCCCCAAGATCCAATTCATTGTCATGTCTTTTTAGTTTCCTTTTATCTGGAACAGTTCTTCAGTTTTTTTTTTTTGAGACAGATTTTCGCTTTTGTTGCCCAGGTCAGAGTGCAACAGCCTGATATCAGCTCACCACAACCTCTGCCTCCAGGGTTCAAGCCATTCTCCTGCCTCAGCCTCCCGAGTAGCTGGGATTATAGGCATGCACCACCACACCTGGCTAAGTTTTTGTATGTTTGGTAGAGATGGGGTTTCTTCATATTGGTCAGACTGATCTCAAACTCCCGACCTCAGGTGATCCATCCACCTTGGCCTCCCAAAGTGGTAGGATTACAGGCATGAGCCACCACGCCCAGCTAGTTCTTCAGTCTTTACTTGAGTGTTGACCTTGACGTTTTTAAAGCATACAGGCTAGTTATTTTGCAGAATGTCTCTCAATTTGAGTTTGCCTGATTTTTCCTCATGATTCAACTCAGGTTATGAATGTTTGGCAAGAATACCATAAAAGGGATGCCAGTTTGTTACCTTCATCATTGGGTTAGGATGATGTCTGCCAGCTTTCTCCAATGTAAAATGGAGTTTTCCCTTTGTAATGAATTGCTATCATGTGGGCAAACCCCTGTACTATTTTGAAAGTTTTGCTCACTAGAAGGAATTGTTGGCACAGTGCCTGCTGAATGGCCCCTCATCTGCATTTCCAACTCCCTCTTGGTGAAATTGACTAGAAGCTTTTCTGGGGCTTCACCATTTTATTAGTGAGAACAAGGCTTCTAGAACCTCTCACCAGGATTTCTTCTCCACATTCCCACTCCCAACAGCCTGTCTGCCTAACACAGAAGTCAGAACACGAATCTCAGTACAACAGCACAGGTTTCGGGTCCTCCACGTGACATCCTTCCCATGGGAACTGAACTGTTAGTTACCCCACCCAGAAATAATCCCCTTGAACCATTTCCTTTAAATCCTATTTCCTCTGCTCCCCAGTGGGGTGGTAGATCAGGTGTTAATACTACCATGTTGCCGGTGAGGAAGAGCCAGGAGACCCAAAGAGGTGAAACTACAATAGACAGATCCTCACTGGGGTTTTCTGAATTTGTTTTTGATCCCCAGCCTACTCCAGAATCAGTATTTGCCTTTCTTTGAAGCCAGAGAATGATGTGCTACAGCACCGGAAGCATCATTTACTTTCCAAAATGGCCCGCATTGTAACCTGAGTGTGTGCCATTGTTGCTGATGTGAGAAGGAGCGCCTTGACATTTTTGGCTGTGATTTCAAGTGTCCTCATGCAATAGTACTAGCTCTCATACCCCAGAGCATATAGACTTTCAGAAAAGAATGGAGAATAAAAAGAAGGAGGCCCATATGAAGACAGCCAACTTAGAAAACAGCAGGGCCCAGTTTGAGTGAGAGCAAGGCCAATATTGTATGTGTGTGTGTGTGTGTGTGTGTGCATGTGTTTTATGGCCAAACTGTATCTAGGGATGCTAAATAAAAGATACCAATTTTATAATATATGTTGTAAACGAAGCCCTCAAACTGTTTAAAATGAGTATTTTGGTAGCCATATGCTCTGCATGGTCACATATATGTATATGTGATATGGGTGTGTGTGCACACACGTGCCGGTATGTGCATATATACCTCTGCATGTTCAGAGGTGAAGAGACATTCATACACTCTGTGCTATGCAAAACTATAAGAGTCATGTGATAATTTATTTAAAGTATTGATATTCTCAGTTAAAACAACACTGGGCAATATTGTCATTGCATACACGAGCTCTGTTTTGAAGCCGGAGAGGGGAAACAGAGACCCTTCCTCCTCCTGAAGAGCTGCCTGGAATACCAGAATGGGTAACTCGCTGCAATAAGCCGAAATGCACAGAAACTACACTTGAACTAACGCCTAAAACCTGACGGAGACATACTTCATAGTTAATCTGGTTACTCGGGGTTTATTTCACAGTCAGAAGTTCTTATGATGGAAGGGGCTCCTGCTGGCTTCTCGCAGACACATGACTGAATTAATGAATGAATGAATTCAACTTACCAGAGCAGATTTAAACTGCTTACTGAAACAAAATCTGGTCATTTTTCTTCCTTCTGTTTTCTTTTAAAAGATAAATACAAGCCTTATATGGATGCTGTAAGAGTCATTAATCCTTGATAACCGACTGTTTTATCTTTTGATTAAAAAAAGGCAGGCTGACCGAGAGCAAGCCTACAACAGCAGGCTCATTAACAAGCTGGGTTCAGATGTGGCCTGGCGAATAAACACTCAGTGTTCCATTAACCAGACAGCACCCCGACAGGAAGGCCTCGTGCTCCCGGGCTTAAAATGCAAGGGACAGGTAAACCAGCCTTGTCTTGCTGAAGCAGCAAAAAGCTCTTACGTTTTTTTCAGAATGAGCGCTTTCTGCGATACTACCTGGTTGTCAAATTTTAATGGGTGCTTGTTAACAGGGACTCTGAAATATTATGATGTATTTGACCATCAGCAGCTTTCTGGCCTGCTGTTGGGGCTGAGCTTGGTGTATTTTAATAGGCACCTTAACCACCCGGGGATGAGGTCTCTAATACTCTCAAGCACTGACTGGATGGGAAGGCCCAGTCGCTGGCAGATGGGGGATGGGGTGTGGAATGCGGGACCCCAGAGATGGAGGGAGGACTACTGGGCTCCCTTGGCCACTGAAAGCTCTGAAAGGGTCTGGGGATGCAGGGTTTCCTTAACGTGCCTGGCTAAACCCGGGAGAGGCTAGGGACTAGCTCTGCCGGTCCTCACAGCTGCCTGGGTTTAAAACACACCTCCTGTAAAGGCGGGTGAGAGTTGGGGGTGACTCTTTCTTGCCCTTCCTCCCCTCTTCTTCCTCTCCTTCCTCCCCGTTTCGTCTTCATCCTCCCCACTCTGTTCTGCCCCCTCCTCCTTCTCCTTCTTTTCTCTTTCTTCTCCCCTCCTCCCCTCTTGGTCCTCCTTCTTCAACTATCCCTCTCCTCCTCTCCCTTTCTTGCCTAATGCTCAGTCCAATATGTAAGAGTATCTAAATATCTCATGTTAAGTGCTGCTAGTAAAATGCCACTTCTCTGAATGACATTCTCAGTCCGACTCCAGCTTGCTTGCCTACTCCTCCGTCAGCCTCCCCCCCGCCACCCCGCTGTCACACACTTCCGCCCCAAACACACGCAAAGGCCTAGCTTGCCTATCCGATTGTCAAGGAAAGATGGAAGATTGCTTCTTGGCACTTTAATCTGTGTCTGAGTAACAGAATTGGGACTTTCAGGGCTTCAGGGAAGGAGGGACTAACTACAAGGGGAGGGGGCAGCCCAGCCATGGAGAGGGCAGCCAACAGCTGGGCCAGAGCCTGATGCCCGCCCAACAGCCCCAGCTCCAACCACAGCACCAGACTCCGGGCCATTCCATGTGGGATCGTGACCTGGTAAGCAAGAATAACTGTTTGCAAAGATCTCTACATCAAGTTCTTGGAGGGAGGCTGACTTTGCCTGGACCTGGGAGAGGGGATGTGTGTGTGTGTGCATGCATGTGTGTGCACGCCAAGCTCTCTTGTGTCCCTGGGGAGAGGGAATGAATGCGTTGGTGGGGGAGGCAGGCGACGATCTGCCTAGAGCCGCCGGGCACCACCGCGCGTTCAGAAGAGGCAAGAGTGTTTTGTCAGTGGAAAGCTTATTTTGCCCAGCAGGACCAAAAATCCAATTAAAGAAAGAATGAGGGAAATGTGAAGTCTGGACTGAGCGCTGGCACCTCCCTGGCCGACTTCCTTGGCAGGGATCTCTGTGGAGGGGAAGGCGCAACGATGGCTCTGGGGATGGCCGAACAGAGAGGCTCCCACGCGCCATAGCCAAACACAGGGGCAGCTGCCAGTGACTGGGCCCTGCCTGTCCCTGCCGCCCACTGCCATGGCCTCCTGCGAGGACCCGCTGGTGGTCCTTGGTGGGGTGGAGAGCTAGGCTGCCTGGCAGCAGGGAGAGCACCAGCCCAGTCCCAGCTCTTGGGCCATTTGAACCACCCACCCACCCCCGCCTATTGACATCGGTGAGAATCGCACAGGCAGATTAAAGACAGCATATGGCCCCCCAACTGGAAGCCAGCGGAGCTGAACCAACACTGGCAAATTGTGTTCAAACCGCATTGAGAATCCTGGCAGCTGCACCTGGCATGGGGAGCAGCCGGCGACCTGCATACAAAGGGAGTTTTATACACAGGGGGCTGCAGCAGCAGCGGTAGCAGCACTGCCACCCCCTTCCCCCTGAGCCTGCTCTTCCCCTCCCCCTCCATCCAGATCTGGGCATTGACCCTGGGAAGTAGAGAGCTATTTGTCCAGGTTTCTGAACCTGGAGGAAGGAGTCCATGAAGGAAGGCTCCTATTTGGAGCTTTAAAGCCAGGACAGATTTATCAGGGTCCTTTACTGCCCCCCCCCCCCCCGGCCCTGTGCCCATGTACCTCTCTCCCCAATTTACCATGGCCATATTTCCCTAGCCATGGGGAGGCAGGGAGCCCACCCGGAGCATCAGAGGGCCTGCAGACCTTCCCAGCTTGACTGGTAAAGGTGGCAGTTTATCTTTCCCAGCCTCAGGGGCAGAACCCAAGCGAGGGAGTCTCTAAGTGTCCCTCAGTGCCAGGGTGACATGCAGACTGCTGGGTCACCCCTTGTTTTCCTCCCTCCAGCCTTGTCTAAGAAAAAATCCAAAGGCAGAGACATTATTGTTACCTCATGAATGAAAGAGAAAACATTACGTAACTGGTACGTAGAAATAAATAACCTAGGGTGATGGAGTTGGGGGGTGGGGAGGGAGGAGACCAATTAACTTGCAATAAACCAGCTGAACCAGGTAGGGGCAGTGTTCAGAGAGTCCACACACAAAACCGGCCCTGGGGTGGGGGTGGGGGGTCTGGCACCTGCTTAATCAGGTGTGTGCTGCGGGTCCGCCTGGGACACTTGAGCATGCTGAGTGGTAAAATCTGGAAAACCCAAGGGGATGTAAAATCAGAGGGGGACGATTTGGGAGTTCTGCTTCACGGAATAGGGTTGAAAGAATCAGAGTCATTGGTTTCCTAAGGATGCTTCATCCCGGAGGACTGCTGCTTTTAGACCACAAGAAGTCTTCAAAATGCTCTCTTATTTCTATTTCCCTGCCCCCCAGATGGCATTTGAGGGGGAGAAGGTAAGCCTAGGGGAGAGGGTAAGCATAGGGAAGAGGAAAATCAAAATGCTTTCAGCAGCATGGCTTCTGCATGCTGGAGAGATGGTGTATGGAGTTGCAGCTTGGCCTGTTTCCTGAAACCTGCAAGGTGGCGCCCTGAAGGTAGCTTGTAACCCTCTACTCTCACCCCAAGGTAATACCTCCTTCCTGTCTGGCCACCTGTCACAGCCAGTGGAAGTAGGGTTTGGAGGGATTGTTGGGACATCCTTACACAATGTTAGGTGGGGACTTAGTGATGGCTTCGGGGGAAGGCAGAGGGAGGCTCTCTTGCATCAGGGGACTGGGAGCACCGCTGCCATGATCAAGCCCTTTGGATGAAAGGAGGGCTGTGAAATTTGCTGCCCAGATGTGGGTTTGCAAATGTCCTTGTTGCTCTGTTACCCTGGCCTAGCTCATAGAAGCTTTCTTCTCCTGTGGCTTGGGAGAGAGCCACTGTAAAAGACAAGCTGTGGCTAGTAAGCATCTTCTATGTGCTCTAGACTGTCTCATGCAAGGGCTAGGGCACAGGATCCTCACGATGGCCCTTCAAGAGGGGTTAGTCTTGTCGTTGTTGCACTTCTATGAGGAAACTGACCATGTGAGGCTAAGTAACTTGCTCAAGGTCACACAGAGGTTGCTGATGGGGTCACCCAGACTGTCTGACTCTTGTGTGGGTATGGTTGCCCTCCTTGTCAGCTGGTGGGGTACAGAGGCTGACTCTCCATTCTCGATTTGCTCAGTAATGGGGGCAGGACAACTCCACCTCCTTCTTCCCAAAGGAAAATTGGGGTCATTTTGGAAAGAAAGTAAACAGTCATTGTCCTCTGGGGCTCTATCCAGGGACAGGGCAGAAAGGAAAGCCAGTACACTGTGGAAGGAGTCATTTTTTGGCCTGGTTCTCACCACGCATCTCTGATTCAAGCCCTGCTTTTAGTACATCTGTGTTGATGGGGCAGGGCCTGGGAATCACGATTTGCCTATAAGAAGCGGATGCACTTGGAGAGGCTGGTGCTTCCACCAGCCAGGCTAGGGAAGAACTGGGGGCACCCTGCTTGCTCTCTCAAACTTCACAGAAATCCCTGAGAGCTGGGGATGTGGGTTCTGTTCTGGATCTCCGAGAGATGACGTCATGCTAGAATGTTTCTTTCCTCTGGTCTTCATTTTCGAAAACTGCACTCCTGCCTGGGGCCATCATGTGTCTTCAATGGCTAAAGTAGATGCTGATTTGGGCAACCAACTTTCTTTTCTGTTTTGAAAATTAATGCACCTGTGTAGTCACCCAGGCTTAATAGTTGCAGCAGTAACTCATGGACAAGTTGTGTGACTGGCAGTAGTGACTCCATTTGCTCACACCTCCTTGGATTCACTCCCTAGTGTAGTTCCCTCCCACACTGACTGTGGGTTTGGCCAGGTGACTTGCTTTGGCCAGGGGGACACCATCAACCATGATTAGCAGAGATTTGAAAAGTGCTTGTGCATTGAGATTTGCCCTCTCACGCTGTTTTTGGGACCCTTACAACTGCCAACACATGAATGTGCCTGGGTTAGGCAGGTGGAGGTACGTGGCCCAGTCACCACTGCCACCCAGCACCAACCACCAGACACACCGCATGAGGCCGTCCTAGACCAATCGCTTTCCAGGTGACCTGCCAGCTGGTCACAGGTGAGTCCAGCAGAAGAACTGGACCCAGCCCAGCCCAAATTGCAGATCTGCAGAATCATGGGCTGATAAATGATTGCTCTTTTAAGCCACTAAGTTTTTTTTTTATTGTGATAAAATATGCATAACATAGCATTTACCATTTGAACCATTTTTAAACGTATAGTTGAGTGGCATTCAGTACATTCACATTGTGCTACCATCACCACCAGCCATCTGCAGAAGTTTTTCATCATTTGCCGGGGTTCTTTATATATCTAAGCTCACTCACTGATTCACAAGCTGCGGGGGCTGCCTGCACCTCCCTGACCGTCTTGCAGCTGATGAGCTTGTCTCCGAGTGGAAGCTCAGGCTCAGGCACCGAGCTGTGGAGTGAGGCCCAGTTCCAAACTGAAAGAGAACAATGTCCACCGGTCTCAGCTGCAGCCATAGTTCAACACAACCCTGGCTTCCCTCAGGCATGCTCACTAACGATCCTGTTTCTGTGGGTGCAGGGAAGACAGACAAACAGCGTCTCCACAGGGGAGATTGTAGACCACAGGCAGACCCGGTGGTGGAGGACATGCTGGGACTTGCTGTTTAAAGAGCCACCGCCAGGAACTTGGCACCTGACCTTGTGCTCAGGGGTGAGCTGTGACAGCTGCCACACCAGCCCTGCTGTCCTTGCCACTTCTAGCTGTGTGACTTGGGGTGAGTCACTTAAGCTTTCTGAGTCTGTTTCCCACTGCCCCCCCCCCCCACCCCCCGCCATTTACTAACTGAATATAATCGTGTGCTATGTTTTAGGGCAAGGATTAGATGAGCC
>NW_022296097.1:3055-8632 GCF_002776525.5 Piliocolobus tephrosceles
ACATATTTCCTTTTAATGGAAACAGTAATTCTCTGTGGCCACCCAGCCAGCCCACATTCCTCCACCAGGCCACCACCGCCTCCGGGGAAGCTGGACTGTGCGGCACACGCGTAGATCATTGCTTACTTAGATGACTGTGAACCATCCACGCTGGGGAAGCACCACTCCTCCCTAGACCTGGCAGCATCCTCCCCGGTTCCTTTTTCTTGCTGAAATATTTCTCCAAGAGTGTTTCTGGGGTTGACTCTCAAGAGGCTGATAGGACTGAGGATGACTTCCTGCGCGCCCGTGTTTCATGGCGGTGAGCAGGACGCAGCCCTGGGTTCCAGCGTCCTTTCCTCTCGCGTCTGAAGCTGTCACTCCCTTTCTTCTTGCATCCGTTGTCTGTGCCGCGATTCTATCGTCAGCACCACTCCCGTTCCTGTGCGCGTTACCTGCTTTTTCTCTTTGGAAGTTTTTAGCAATTTTGACTCAAAATGTAGATGTTTTTCTTTGAAATTACACATAACATTTTAACTTTAAAATATAATTAACGCTCTGCAAGCCCTTTCAGCTTGAAGATTGTGCGTCTTTTCTTAATTGGGGAAAGTTCCTAGTCATTTTGCAGATACCTCCTCTTATCTATTCATTTTTCCTCTTCTAAGCACTGAATATTTCTCCCTCAACTCTGAGGAAAAGAGACAGCGAGGGGAGTGAACTCCGGGAGGGAAAAAACTCTAAGGTCTTACAAGGGAGGGAGCAGATGAGCGGACAAGAGCCCAATCCGTCACATACCCTCAGGACGCAGGGAGAGCGCGGCTGGAATCGGCAGTTATGCAGAAGCCACAGCCGGGAATACTGGACTGGAACATGCGGGGACTTAAGTGATGAACTTGATGGGAAGGTTGGAGAGCAGAAAATGAACGAGCGAGACAGGTCAGGCTCTGAGCCCTTCTAGAAGGACTGTCTCACTCGTTCTTTTCCTCAGGCCGCTCTCTGTTCCCTGGGAACAGTCAGCTGCCTTAGGCCCCAGTTGACACCTTCCTGGTGGGTTTCAGGGAGGCAGGCAGGGGCTACTTGAGGCAGAGCCTCTGGCAGGATGACTGGGGCCCTCTTTGCTCATCCCCGGGGGCTGCTCTGATCTGCAGGGAACGCCCCTGTCCTTCTAGCCGGTGCTGTCTGTCCAGGGCTGCCCCCTGCCGTAACTGGCTGTCCTTGGGCTGGGGAGGAGGGCTGCCCAGGGACCACCAGCCAGCCTGCTCAGGCGTCATGGCCCTCACTCCAAGAGGCTGCTGAGGTGCTCTGGCCTTGCCTGGATTCCTGGGGCTGGTACGGGTGGGATCTTCTACAGGAAAGCAGGGCCGGGCAGATGACAGCCCCAGGTGGGCCCCGGAGCAGAGAGCTGCAGCCTGGTCCGTGCGCGTGCAGTGTGGCCACCTCCACTCAGACTGTGCTTCCCCTCCCGCCCCAGACTCCACCATGTTCGCCCGGCCTCCGCGAGGCTCTCAGGGGTTTCCTCTTAGGTTCTAGGCTCCAACAACTGTCATCCCTTTGATGGCATCTCCAGGGTCTGGATTCATGGGAAGGAGCCAGCAGCCTGTATTAATTAATCACCTCATAAAGGAACCAAAAGCCAAATTTACAAACAAAAATCGTAACATTAGATGTGTGCAGGGGCAGAGGAAATGGAGTATACGGAAACATTGCTGGTGGGTGTGTGAACTGTCACACCCTCCCGAGGACCTTGTGGCAACACGTTCCAAATGCCTGGCGAGTGGACCCTGGTGTTCTATGACGAGGTGGCATCTGCTCTCTAAATACAACTGGACACCCTGGAAATAATTTAACAGACATAAGAGGACTCTGGGAGGTGGAGAGGAAGGAAGGCTGTCCAGGAACCTCAGGACTTTGGGGGTGATGCTGTACCAGGCCCTGAGTTTTCTTTTTCTCTCTCATATCCTGGATGGGCCCAGAGAACCCTGCAACCTGCATCTGCCAAAAAGTTCAGGGGGAAAAAAGAAAAGAAAAAGAGCCTGTTCTCTCTGGTGAAAGGACTGAGAAGGGCATCTCACTGGAGACCCAGTGAGGAGATTCCCACTGCTCCATGGCACAGCAGCTCCGCCCAGGCCTGCCCTCAGCATCACACCCAGGCCACAACAGCCTCTGCTGACTACGGCTCAGAGACCACACCCAGCACCCGGCGTTCCTTAACTTACCCCCACCACACAGGGCAACCTTGGCAACACACGCAGGGATTGAACCAGAGCCCCAGCGGATCCTGAAGAACAAACCAGACTGGAATAGCACTGGGAGGGCTTTGAAAACTAAATTGTCATTGACTCTACATTTCCCCAAAGCAGGCTGGGGCCTATATGGTAAACCAAATTAAGGGTACCATGGACTGAACTGGAATGTTCACATAGGATCAAAAGTTTCCTTACATAATAACCAAAATCTCCAGAATATATTTGAAATTATTTGTCAGATCAGGAAACATAAGAAGCAACTTGAAGCCAGGTGACGGGGCTCCCACCTGTAATCCCAGCACTTTGGAAGGTCAATCAGGAGGATGGCTTGAGCCCGGGAATTTGAGATCAGCCTGGGCAACACAGCATGACCCTGTCTCTACAACAACAACAACAACAAAAATTAAAATTAGCCATCTGTGGTGGCACACACCTGTAGTGCCGGCTACTTAGGAGGCTGAAGCAGGAGGATCGCTTGAGCCTGGCAGTTTGAGGTTGCAGTGAGCCGAGATCATGCTACTGCACTCCAGTCTGAGTGACAGAGTAAGACTCTGTCTCAAAAACATAACAGAACAAACAAAAAACAACTTAAATAGCAAAATAAGATTAACCAAGATAAATCAGATGTTGGAAATTTAAAGCAGCCATCATAAAAATGCTTCAGAAAACAATGGTGAATTTTCTTGAAACAAGAACAAAAAGAAAATCATACGACTGAAAAATGCAATAACTAAACGAAAAAATGTGCAGTTGGGTTCAATAGCAGAGTGGAGACGACAGAGAACAGAGTCTGTTGATTCGTGGACGATTAATAGAGCTGACCCTTAGGAACGACGGAGAGATAGGAGACTGAGAAATAAACATCTCCTTGAGGACGGGCGGGCAGTGACAAAAGGCCTAGCGTTCCTGTCACCAGAGTCCCAGGAGGAGAGGAAGGAATGTGTAGTGAAAAACTATTCAAAGGCACAATGGTTGAAAACTTCCCAAATTCAGTGAAAGAAATAAACCTGCAGATTCAAGAATCTGAGCAAACCCCAAATAGGATAAACACATCATAATAGAACTTCAGGAAAGGAAAGACAAATAAAAAAATCTTTTAAACCACCAGAGAAAAACTATGCATTAAGGGACACTCGTTCCGAGGATGGTGGGCTTCTCTAAAACCACGAGGCAGAGGGAGCAGCACACCATCGCCAGGTGCTGAGAAAAACTGTCTGCCCAGAACCCTATTTAGTGAACGTATCCTTCAAGGATGAGGGGGAAATAAAGATATTCTAAGAGGAAGGACAACTAGGATAATTTGTTACCAGAAAACCTACCCTTAATAAATGGCTAAAGGAAGCTCTCCTAACAAAAAGGAAATAAGGAAATCAGAAATAGCAACAACAGAAGGGGTAATCATATGATAAATATAATTGACTACAATGAGTTTCTTAAATTATATTTTATGGTTGAAGCAAAAAAAAATAACATCATCTGCTGCGGCGCTCTACCTCTGAAGAGGAAATATTTATGATAATTACATGTTTAAGTTGGGGAGGCAAAGGGGAAGTAAATAAAAGTAAGCTTTTTGATATTTCTCATGAAGTGGTGAAACACTGATGGCAGCAGGCTGTGATAAGTTACATGTGTATATTATAATCAATCCTAGAGCAGCCACTTAGAAAACAATACAAAGCAATGCACCCAAAAGTATGAATAATTCAAAATGAAATGCTAAAATTGGTTCAACTAATCCATGACAAGTGAAACGAAACAGGTTAAAGGAAACATAAGAAACACGCAGAAAGCAAATACAAATGGCACATTTGAGTCCTAAATGTAATTTCTGTGTGGTAAAGAATTCGGCCTAGCCCAAAGAGAGGTCTAGCCTTTGCCCTGGCTCCTGGTAGTAGTCCTGAAGCCATGTGACAGGAGGGTCTTTGTTATTCATGGTGGGCCCCTCAGACCATACTGAAGTTTCCGCTACCAGCTGGCCCATGGTGGGTCCTCCCAGGAATGTGCTGTCAGCCCCAGATTCCCGGAAAGGGAGCGGTGATGACAGAGTTCCAACCAGTCTGAAACAGATCAGTCAATTATGGCTGCACAGTGCAGCTCCAGGAAACACTCTGGACACCACAGCTTCGGTGAGGTTCCTAGATCTTAGAACAAACCTTAACAAATTTTTAGAAACTGAAATCATACGAAGTATGTCCTCTGACTGCAGTGGAATCAAACTAGAAATAAATTGCAGAAAGACAACAGGAAAATCTGCAAACACTTGGAAATGAAGCTGTAAACATTTATATAAAATGTGGACAAGAAGAAGTCTTAAAGGGAATTTTTAAAAAGCAAATAGCAAAATGAAAATACAGCATATCAAAATTTGTGGATGCAGCTGGGTGCAGTGGCTTACGCCTGTAAACCCAGGACTTTGGGAGGCTGAGGAGGGTGGATCGCTTGAGCCCAGCAGTTCAAGACTAGCACGGGCAACATGGTGAAACCCCTATCTCTACAAAAAACTAGCCAGGTGTGGTGGTATGCACCTGTAGTCCCAGGTACTTGGGAGACTGTGGTGGGGGGATTGCTTGAGCCCAGGGGGTTGAGGCTGCAATGAGTGGAGATTGTGCCACTGCACTCCAGCCTCAGTGACAGAATGAGACCCTGTCTTAAAAATAAAAAAAAAAAGAAAAGAAAATTGTGGGATTCAACTATAGCAGACCTGAGAGAGAAATTTATAGAACTAAATCCTTATATTAATAATCAGGAAAGTTCTGAAACCAATAGTCAAAGAAAAGAAACTAAAAGAAGAATAGTAAAATAAAGTTAAGGCAAATAGGATGGAAAGTTAAGAGCAGAATCGATGAAATCAAAAACAGGAAAGCAATGAAGAACATTAAAGAAGCAAAACACAGGTTCTTCAAAAAATTAATAAAACTGATAATCCTCTAGCATGATGAACAAAGATAAAAGGAGATAACACACAAATCACCAATATCAGGAATGAAACAAGAAATATCACAAAAGAGCCTGCATCCATGAAAAATGCTATAAAAATTTTATGCTGACAAATTTGACAGCCTAGGAAAAAATGGATCAATGCCGTGAAAATCACAAGTTACCACAACTCAGAAAAGATGAAATATATAACCTGAATAGTCCTATAACCGTTATATAAATTGGATTTGTAACTAAAAACTCCTGAACACAACATATCCAGACCCAAATGGTTTCACTGGAGAATTTGCCAAATATTTAAAGAAGAATCAACACCAGTTTTACACAATCTCTTCCAGAAAATAGAATAGAAAGGAACATGATATCATTATCCTGATATCAAAACAAAACAAAGACAGTACAAAGGAAGGGAGGG
>NW_022296098.1:0-1095 GCF_002776525.5 Piliocolobus tephrosceles
AAAAGAAAACTTTGGGGAAATTCTCTAAGACAAAGAATCTCTGCCCTAGAATTCCCTAGGCCTGGTCAATGACTTCTTGAGTAATACCCCACAAGCACAGACAACTAAAACAAAAATGGACAAATAGGATTACATCAAGTTAAAAAGCTTCTGCACAACAAGAATAACAATCAACAATGTGAGGAGACAACCCACAGAATGGCAGAATGCATTTGCAAACTACCCATCTGACAAGAGGCTAATAACCAGAAAATATAAGGAGCTCAAACAACACTACAGGAAAAAAATATATAATAATTTGATTAATCAGCAAAAAATCTGAATAGACATTTCTCAAAGGGAGACACAGAACTGGCATACAGGTATATGAAAACGTGTTCAACATCATTGATCATCAGAGAAAGGCAAATCAATAGTAATATGAGAGGCTCATGCCTATAATCTAGACACTTTGGGAGGCCAAGGCAGGTGGATCACTTGAGGTCAGGAGTTTGAGACCAACCTGACCAACATGGCAAAACCTTGTCTCAAGTAAAAATACAAAAATTAGCCAGGTATGGTGGCACACACCTGTAATCCCAGTTTCTCGGGAAGCTGAGGCAGGAGAATTGCTTGAACCTGGGAGGTGGAGTTTCCAGTGAGCCAAGATGGCGCAGTGTGCTCCAGACTAGGCAACATTCTGTCTCAAAAAAAAGTACAAGATATCATCTCATCCCAGTTCAAATGGCTTTTATTAATAAGAATAGCAATAACAAATAACAAATGCTGGTGAGGCTGTAGAGAAAAAGGAACCCTCCTACACTGTGGGTGGGAATGTAAACCAGTACAACCAGTAACTATGGAGAACATTTTAAAGCTGCCTTGGAGAGCTAAAAATAGAACAACTATCTGATTCAGCAATCCTTCTGCTACGTATATCACCAAAAGAAAGGAAATCAGTATATCAGAGATAACTGTATTCCCATGTTTATTGCAGCATTGTTCGCAGTAGACAAGATTTGGAAACAACCTAAGTGTCCATTGACAGACAAATGGATCAAGAATGAATGAATGGTACATATACACAATGGAGTACTATTCAGTCATAAAAGATGA
>NW_022296099.1:0-8760 GCF_002776525.5 Piliocolobus tephrosceles
GATAGGAAACATGTTTTCTATTACTTCTTTAGATTATTCTAAGCACATAATAGGTCTTTCAGCCATTTGATTGGTGAGAAACCTGTGGTTCATCTAGAGAAATAATTTATTTAATCACGGTCATGTTTAAAAAGTAGTAAATCGTGGTTATTTGCCTTGTGACAAATCTGTAATTTACTTGAAATTCGTGATAAATTTGTTTCATTTCTGAAGGTTCAAGTGAAAATTTTATAATCAGTTATGTACAGATGATTAACGCATTACTGAAAAATATCTGGGCTATATTATGCCACACCTCACGTGATATTTCTTTATAGTAAAGTTTAATGGATTAAGAGTGGGTATGTCTCTGTGAGTGAATCTGAAAGGCAGATACCAGCTTAGTATTGAGAATAAACTGGCTGGAATCTAAAACACTGAGTGTTCTGCATACGCAGGTCCTACCTATGTCATCTCAGCCTTCCTCCTCTGGACATTAAAAGGGATTCTCTGTCTAAACTAAAACGTGATGTTTTAGAAGAAAGTGACTTTTGAAGATGTAGCTATTGACTTCACCCAGGAAGAGTGGGCCATGATGGACACATCCAAGAGAAAGCTGTACAGAGATGTGTTGCTGGAAAATGTCAGTCACCTGGTGTCCCTTGGTGAGTCCCTCAACATTCACATACGTATGTAGACACACATTGACTCATTCATTCAATAAGTCGTGGAACAGTTTCCCCATATCTCACTCTAATCTCTTCTCTGATTCTCTCACAGATCTTATCTGAAAAAAGTTTGAGATCTCTAAATCTGTCTGAAAGAAATATCTTTATTTTATTTTGTTTTATTTAGTTTGTCACTCAATTAGAATGTAATCTTGACAAGGATTTCATGATTTCCTTGGTACTCAGTCTCTAATACTCAGAACATACCTGGGAACTTAATGAATATTTTCAAAGTATTAAATGAAATATTTTCTTTCTTTTTTTTTTTTTTCCCCCTTCTTAAATAGTTGTTTATTTGGCAGTGTGCTGGAAAGGGTGATGGACTTAGCATTCACAGACGACACCATACACCCCTGTCACGAGGGAGGCAAGAGCACGGGTGAGCACGGTCTCCTCTGGAGACCCGAGGAGGAGGCCCCCTCTGCAAGAGTGGGAGGGGGCGGGGCCTGGAGTGTTGGGAGCAGCCTGGGAACACCTCTGCTTAATAGGCGTGGTTAGAGATGAAGAGGGACTCGCTGGCAGCAGCCCCGGCATGACCGCTCGGGGTAAATTAAATATTTTCTAAATAACTCTTCTGCTTTAGTGGCTCTGCTTAGGCTGAGACCAATTAGTGAAAACAATAGCAATATCATTTCTGTATAGAACACCAATTATTTTTGTAAATCAAATTTTTTTTGTTCTGCATGAGAATAATAATAAACATACTGTGCAGAGATTTAATTATTCTCTTTCTGAAAAGACTGTGTATTATGCATTGTGTCTTGGAACTTAGGCATGGACTCAGCATTCATAGGTCCTGACTGTTTTGAATTTCCTTTTCCTGATGGACCTTTCGTTTGGATTTATTTTCTAGTCTCACGTCGAGTGAGAAAAACCCTGGGGAATATTCTGTGTTCTAGGTCTTGTGGCCTGAGCTGACCTTCACTGTTTTTATTCTTCCTTGATAGCCTGCCTTACAGTGGGTGATAATGCACATTTATTGACAGTGAACTCAAAACACATGTACTGTTTCCACTAACAAGGTACCAGACAAGAAAATCCTATATAATTTTTCAGCTGGAGCAAGGAAAAGAGCTCTGGCGGGAAGGAAGAGAATTTCTCCAAGGCCAGTATCTGGGTAAGCAACAGGGTCCTGTGCTCTAATAGGAGGAGGTGCTTTGTCAATGAATAATATCAGTCAAATATTAATTAGCGGTTTTATTAAATGAGTGGTAATTTCTAAAATGTAGGTTAAGCTACTGGAGCAGAATTCCTTAGATGTTGTTATCATTTTGTTCATATGTCAGATACTACTCTTGTGTCCTCTTGCCTTTTCTTTTACTTTCGGGAAAAGGATAATTCATGTACTTGTTGGGGTTAAACTGTCACATGTTGACTCTTCCCGATACCCCTGTGAAGACTAGCCCTCTATTTATCTGCCTGATATCTCATCCCCATTTTAACTCTTTTCACATTTTAATTATAAAACTCTTTTTTAATTGCTGATGCTGTACAATCTGTTTCATCTATTGAAGTATTTTCTCCATTTGACACATTTGCCACATCTAAGTGTCAAGTTTTGAAAAAAAGTAAATGGGCCTTGGGGTTTTTCAAACAATTTTATCACCATAATACCAAGGTAACAATTTATTTTTCAATTATTTCAGACAAGGAAAGTGCCCTTAAGAAAAAACACACGATATCCATGCATCCTATCAGAAAAGACGCATCCACCGGTATGACAATGGTGAGTTTTATAGCTGTGTACACCAGTCATCGAAGTTAAAGACCTGGTAATGGGTTAAGTTAGTAATGACGCACAGTCACCTGAGTGTAATTAGGCTGGCATTACGTGCTTTCTAAGCAAAAAAAAAAAAAATTGATACTTCGAATTCAGTGAATAAAGTGACCTGTGTTCTAAACCATAACATGAGATCTTTAAAATAGAACAAGTGCATATACATTGCTCATGCTCAGACTTTGGAAGATATTGATATCATCACAATTAATGGAATAACTCTGCAGGTGGGATCTTACAAAAGAGAAAATATCTGTTTCTGCAGGAGATAATGTGAATGCAAGTGTCATTCGAGAAAAATGATGAGACAAGTCTCAATCATTTTAGGAGATTTATTTGCCAGAGTTAAGGACATGCACCTAGGGGACAGGTGTATACCTTTCTCCAAAGATGATTTTCTCTAAATTTATAGGGGGAAAGGGTGGGATATTGAGAAGTACACAATTTTCGTGTAAAAGGTGGGTAGAAAAAAATAGTCATTCATGCATTTCTCTGGCTGAGTGAATCTGGATTTTTTTTACATGAGATGACATAAACAAATGAGGCAGAAGAATAATGCAGGAAAGCTGCATTTTATATAAGACAACATAGGCAAAATGGGGCAGGGAAACAATCGGATATGCATTTGTGTCTGGTGAAATGGGGATGACTGCACCTGGAAAGACAAGCTATCAGTTTGCATTGCCATGGTGTAATTTTAACAGCTCATGAGGAATTTCCTGGTGGGCAAAATATGGGGGAGGCATGTAGCTTTTCATCTTGTAGCCATATTATTTAGAAACCAGAAGGGGGAGGCAGGTTTCTGTGACCCTGTTCCCAGCTTGATTTTTCCCTTTGGTTAAATGAGTTTGGGGTGCCAAAATTTAATTCCCTTTCACACAAGTAACACTGGAAAGATTTCAACTGGGCTCTGCCACTGAATGGTTGGTCTAGGATTCAAAGGTGGTGAAATGAATGTATAGATGTATGTTGGTAAATCATTAAGAACTTTTAATCTTTGTCCCTAAAGGAGAACTCTCTCATTCTGGAGGATCCCTTTGAATGTGATGATTTGGGAGAAGATTGCACTCACAGTTCCACAATGACTCAGTGTTTGTTAACTCAGAGTGGAAAGAAACCCTACGTCAGCAGACAGTGTGGAAAATCCCTTAGTAATCAGTTGTCCCCTAAACCACCTAGACAAATTCATACTAAAGGTAGATCATATCAGTGTAATATATGTGAAAACGCCTATACTAATTGCTTTCACCTTAGATGGCACAAGATGACTCACATCGGAGAGAGGCCATATGCATGTCATCTATGTGGAAAATCCTTCCCTCAGTGTTCTTACCTTAGAAGACATGAGAAAACTCACACGGGAGAGATACTGTATAAGTGTCATCAGTGTGGGAAAGGCTTTATTCAATCCTTTAACCTTCGAAGACATGAGAGAACTCACCTTGGATAAAAACGTTATAAATGTGATGAAAGTGGGAAAGTCTTTAGTCAAAGCTCTGGCTTTAGAGGACACAAAAGAATTCACACTGAAGAGAAACCACATGCTTGTCTTCTATGTGGGAAAGCCTTCAGTCTATCTTCTGACCTTAGATGATATGAGAGAACATGCACTGGAGAAAAGCCGTATGAATGCCATTTATGTGGGAAAGCCTTCAGTCAATGTACTAATCTTAAATAACATCAGAAAATTCACCCTGGAGAGAAACTCATAAATGTCTTCACAACATAGTCTGACTGTAGATGATATGGTGTTAGGAATGATGAATGTAAGGAATGTGGAAGAGACTTCAGCTGTAGTTGTAACATCTAACCATGCCAAAAGACTCACATTTTGAAGAATTACTGTAATCAACATGGACGTTACTTCAGTTACCTTTGTTCTTCAGCCCACATCAATAAATTCATATGGTACATGTGTGTACCAAAGACTTTTTAGTGATCTGATCATAAATGACACAAGAGAGCTGAAACTGTCAACATAATAAACTAAACGTCTTCAGCAACAGTCTTAACAACTTAAAACGTGTGAGACTTTCAGGTAGAGAATCTCTAGCTCTGCATTCAGTGTGAAAATGTTTTTATGTGCAATTTGTTGTCAAATAACGTCAGAAATATTTACTTGGATGAACCCTTTAGTTGTATTTTCTGTGAATAAACATTCAGTCAGGCACTAGGCTTGATGTTCACAAGAAAACACAATGGTAAAATGCTGCTAAAATGGAAAATAAGAGAGGAAATCCTTTATAAGCTAAATATGAAGGGAAAGTCTTTCCAAGGGCAATGAATCCTCTTGGAATACCAAACACTTCTTACTGGAGAAGTTATGCCTTGAAAGACCACGAGAATTCCTTTCTTCACAGAGTAACACTTGTGGCACATGTGAGATTTCACACTGGACAAAACACGGTTAGCATCTTGAAAGGAGAAGATTCTTTAGTGGTAATTCGTTTCTTAGTTGACATTAAGTTTCTCACATTGAGGAGCTATCAAACTTGAAAATCACTGTGTAGAAACCTGATAGATTTCTCATCAGAAACGTGAGTCAAGAAGGTGGACCTCTAGAAAAAACTCTTAACACATAGTTTAGCAAAATAATTCAGAAATTTGAGAAAATGTCTATTCATAAAAATCCAGCACATAAATGTATAATAGCAAAGTGACCTGGGCATAAATTGAATGCAGAATTATATAAGAAATCTCATTAAACATTTCCAAAAGATCAATACTTACAAATATTGAAAGAATACAATCGGTTGTTGAAAAAACTTAGTGTGTTGGCGAAGTCCTTCTTTCATTTATGCAGCCCTAACAAATCTATTTGCATCTGCACTCCTTGGCTTATGGGTGGAGATTCCAGCCCAGCTTCTGAGTCTCCCCAGTCTTCAACAGCTCTTTCCTCACAGCTCACCTCCCTTTTCTTCAATGTCCACTAAAACCACTTGTTTCCATCCAACCCTGGAACTGACACATCAGGGATCTTCAGCCCCACTTGCCAGATTGCTCAGTGTGTCATTGCATAGATTTAGCAAGGAAATGGAGGCTGTATCAAAGACACCTAGTATATGCATTTGGGTGTCCCCAGCTCTTGCCTCTATCTCTGAGTAGTTACCTGGGATCAGAGAATAAGGCAGCTCTGCTCTTCTATCCCTCAGAAATCTCTTGAAATTTTGTCCCTGAAGCCTCTCTAAGTGGAGGTAGCAGTTCATCTCATGGCACCCCAGAGTATATTCAGGTAAGTCCTGAGTTATTACACAGAGACAGACACAGCTGTGCTCCTTTTACTTCTGTCCAGAAGATAAAACACCAGCATGAGAAAACAGCCGAACCCGTCAGCCACCATGCAAGCCTTTCCTAGATTTGATTCAATGTACTTTTCCAGAAGCAAAATGAAAGTTCTCACAGAGGGGGCCTCCTCTGCCTTGATCTCAGAATTGGAAAATGTATTGTCTATCAAGGAGCCTCCGTACTGAACCTAAATCTCAAGAGAACATGTTTCCTGAATAACAAGTGGAATGATGACTTGAAATTTTGCAAAACAGGCACAATCTTAATACAATAGGCCTTACTAAGGCTAAATGGCCTTATCCATGGTTGAAATGGACACATCATTATATTAAAAAATCTCCACAAGTGATGGATTTTACTCTGCAGCCAGGGTTTATGTCAAGTGTGAGGATAACGAGCAAGAAATTTGAGCCCTTGGCAAACTGGTTGGAGAGGCAAGGATTGTGTCCAGGCAGAGCTCATAACATTATTTATTGTTTAATCTATTTAATTAAATATGTAATTTATCCTCAAACTGTGGCTGACATTATATGTAGTCCTGAGCCACATTAAGTTATACTATTTGTGCTGTGAAATTCTACAAGATTTGACAAACGCATGGTGGCAGATCTCCAGCATTAGATCATAGCACAGAATGCTTCTCTTATTCAAGCTCTTCTTCCCTTCACATAGAGGGAATCAATCGACTTTTGTATACTAACTTTTGAATTTGTTTCTTTATTCCCATCTTCTTTAATTAAAGCACAAGATATCGTACTCAATTTCCATTTGATCTTCCAAAAGAAAGGTACTGAATAATCCATACCTGAATTTCAGTGATTCAGACTCAGGTCCACCGCTAAGCAGTAAAGGCCAAACGTCCTGTGCTGCCACCTCACGGGCCGGCAGAGGGCAATGAAACCCATCGTTCAGGCCATGCAGGGCACATGCGCGGTCCGCTTCCCGCAGCGAGCCCTGTCTCCATGGAGGACCTGAGTTTTCTTTATCCGGGGTTAGGGAGGCGCCGCCGCCCTGGCTTTGGGGCTGGGGCCTCCGGGGAGGTTTCCGGTGGGAGCATTGAAGAGGCGGCTCTTTTTGCAAGGACCAAGATGGCAGGCCCTGCGCAGGCCGCGCTATTCCGCACCCTCAGGGCGTCAGTATCCCGTTGGGGCCGGGTACCCCCGCTGGGCCCGGAGCTTCCTTGGCGCTGCCCTCGCAGAGCTGCGCTGAGGCTGAGGTGGCCTGTGGGGAGCCCGGGCTCCACGAGGAGCGGCGGCAGTGAGGGCTGGAGGACCCGGGCTCCGAGGCTCTGGGGCGTCTGACCTGGGTTGGACTGAGCCCATCCAGGGACTGGGAATCCCGGGTGCTGGTGCGGGTGGATCCTGGGCAGGGTCAGGACCAAGTCCCTCTCCTTCCACCAAGGAGCGCCCAGAGGCCAGCGGGAGCTCCAGGTTCACCTCCTCCTCTTTCAGGTGTTTACTTTTCCTTTATTTCTGTAAGGCCAGAAATTGGCGCCATCCTTCACATCGGTGAATCGGTACCCTAACACCCATTACCTCAGGTTTATTGTTATTGCCATTAACAGTGTTGGTGTCATTATCACTAAGATCATCATTGTTGTTATTGTCATTCATGATTATTAGCAGATGTGTTCATCATTTTGTCTCACTATGCATTTTGTGTGTGTGTGTGTGTGTGTGTGTGTGTGTGTGTGTGTGATTGGTTTTGTGTGACGTTGAATTGAACTTTAATCTTGACTAGCGTTGTCAGATTCCTGAAGAGCATTCCGGAGGACAACTCCTGCCTTTCAGTGCAGCCACAGAATTTCGTGGGCACAGGAGAGCACCTAGAATATTCCCCTTTCATTGCACAGCAGCTTTGGGAAATGGTGGCTGCCTGGCTCTGAGATGAGGTGGGAAAGACCGGATACTGGGGCAAGTGATAGCACCTCCACTGGTGTTTTTATGAAGCAAAGTGCACTGTCTCCCACGTAGACTTAGAATAAAATCTGATGGCTCTAAAAGGCCATGTTTGCCCTTCCTGGACTTCCTGGGAGCCTTTAAACCTTGTGTGCTTCCTAGAGTGGATAAGTTGCCATATCTGTGCCTCGTATGGCAGCACCAGTCTTTTCTGGGCCAACAAGGGCACTTAGAATGTTTCCAGAAGCTCTGTTCCTCCCTTCTGTTCAATGGCAATTCACTGGGTCCCTGGCTGACATAGAACATCCTGCAGAGGGATGGGCTTGGGTGACTTCCTGGCCAGCCTTTCCAGGCAGTTATCTTTGAAAAACTTGAAGAGACTCACAGAGGCCATTCACTGGTATTTCATGACTGCAAGTGGGGTTTCTGGTTCCTTGAGTTGACTTAGAATATTTGAATGGCTCTGAATGGCCAAGAAACCCTCCCTGGTCTTGGAAGCTGCCAAAAGCTATTACTGGGCCTCTGAAGAGTCTTTAAAATTTTTCCGGGTACAGCTGAGAATAGGAAACTCTTCCAGGTCTAGCCCAACCAGCTCAGGTCGAGTCCTGAAAAACTGGTGGGCATTGGGGGAGCTCATCTTATGAAAGAGCAACTGGTGGCAAAGCTGGGTCTCCAGGACAGCTGTGTGTGTATATGTCTGCAGAGCATGCCTTGTAGTCGTCTTTAGTAACTGAACACCATTTGTGAATGGATAAACTATATTCCTTGCTGTACAATAATGAAAAATCCATATTAACAATGGTAGTAATAAAAATATTGATGAATGTGAACCGGAATGATGATCATCATGATACTGGTACTGGTGGTTATAATACTGGTAATAATAGTAACCCTACTGGACTTGGGACATACAAGTTTTCCCTAAGCGGATAATAGGCATAAATACTTGGTGGTGTAGGGTTATTTCAAGTCCCAGAAAGCAAGGATGAATATCTAGAATGAGAAGAAAAACAATCTGGAGGTTGGCATGTGCACACCTGGGGACTCCTGTGTTAACTTGTGGTGTTTCAGCCTAAGAGGGAATGTTAATATA
>NW_022296100.1:0-1704 GCF_002776525.5 Piliocolobus tephrosceles
ATACTAAATCACTCCCCCCAAATTTATTCTATTACTGTGTTGCCATTAGAAAACATAGGGAAATAAAATTTTTAAAGTATAAACTATAAAATTACCTACAAGTATAAAATATAAAATTATTAGAAGAAAACAAAAAACTTCATGACTTCAGAATTGGCAATAGATTCTTATATATGACCTCCAAAAAGCATAAGCAATAAAATTTTTAAAAATAGATAAATTGGACTTCATAAATTTTTAATGGAGGTTTTATAGGACACTATCACAAATGGAAGAAAATATTTGTAATCCAGGACTATTGCAGCAAACTAGCACATATAGTAAACTAATACTTTACTTCAAATTTGCTAAACAAAAGGCTGCATTTCCCATAGCAGCCTCCAAGATGGTCCCCAATGATCCCTAGCTCCTGGTAGTCACACTCCTGTCCCTCAAAGCATCAGAATCTATCTGTGCAACCAATAGTATATAGCGGAAGTCCTGGTGTCACTTCCAGGATTAGGTTATATAAGATACTGCTGCTTCCATCATTGTTACTATGTCAGAGGTTTCTAAAGCTAGCCCCAGATTTACTTATTCAGTAGAAGAACTCACAGGACTCAGTATATAGTTGTACTTTTGGCTAAGATTTATCAAAGCAAAAGGATATGCAATAAAATTAGTAAAGAAAAAAAGGCCATGGGATGAAGGCTTAAAGAAGCCAGGGGCAAATTTTCAAGAGTTGTCTCCTAGTAGAGTCACACAGGACACACTTAATTCTTCCTGCAATGAATTGTGACAACACGAGTGTTCACTCGGAGGAAAGATTCAGTACGCAAGGTTTTTATTGTAGGCTGGGGACAAGGAAAGTCTCTGACTCGCACCAAAATTCCAGACACCAGAAGGAAAGCAGGTGTTCAGCATAAACCATGTTGTTTACACCGTTTCAGGCACAATGAGCTACTGGTACGTATAATTTTTTCTTTCTTTTCCTTTAGGAAAACACTCTTCTAAGTTTCTTACTTCACTTGGTTCTGGAGGTGCTGATCCTATCTCCCCTGGCTCTAGGGCACATGACTAAGGTTGGCCAGCTACGGCGGTACCACCCTGAACACGCCTGATGTGGTCTAATACTTATCATTTAGGTAAAGGTCATCGTACTATAGAGAACTCATTAGCAGTCACATTTCCAAATGCCAGCCATGGACCAAAAATTCCAGGCAGGCCTTTCTAAGGATTGCAGTCTCGGAACTACTATGTTAAATCTTCTGCAAAGTCATCCTTTCTCTTCAATCACTTGAGGGGAAACCAGCAGTCAGGTTGTGCACAGAGCTATGTCCTGCCTATGGTGAGAAACTGATGCCTGCCAACAACTGTGTGTGAGTTTGGAAGTGGATTAGTAAAGTTATAGATGAAGGCAACCTTGGCTGACAGCTATACTGCACCCTCATGAGATACTGTGCCAGTGCAAGATCGACCCAGCTAAGCTTTGTCTAGATTCCTGATCATCAGAAAATGTATGTGATAGTGAATAGTTTTGTTTTAAGCTACTCAGTTTTTGCATAAATTGTTATATAGTGTTGAGAGATGAAAAATTTCCCCACCCAAAGATGTCCACATTCTAATCTTTGGAACCTGTGAATACATTACTTTATGCGAAATTTGCAGGTGCAATAAAGGTTTTTTTTTTTTTTTTTTTTTTTTTTTTTTTTTTTTTTTTTTTTT
>NW_022296102.1:0-1780 GCF_002776525.5 Piliocolobus tephrosceles
TATTGGTTTAAATAATAAATAATAATACACTGAAACAAAGAAAGGATTGGTTGCAAGGCTTTTAGGATTCATTCGTTGTTATTGTTTCGAAGAAGAGGGTGAAATAATAATTTGTGATCAACAATCAACAACTAACGGCTATTTAATACTGCCAAAGTGAGAAGCAAATTAAAAAAAAAAAATAATAAATATTATTTAATAATCATATTTAAATAATAAATAACCACATTTAAATAATCCCATTTATTTAAATCTTACTTAGCGAAGTAGCTGAGTAAGTAGTTGAAACAGAAGAAAACAAATAATTGAATCGTGTGTCGAAAAATTGAATAGTTAAGTAAGTAGTTGGATTAAGTAATTATTAAGTTGTCCAAGCAGTTGAATTAAGTAAGTGAATGATTAAGTTTTAATTTAAATAAAAGTGCTTAAAAAGAATAGTCATTTGTGGTTTGTAAAATGTATGTTCATGATGTAGTGTTGTCTTATGTGTGCGTAATACAAATTAAAACATATTAGTAATTATGATTGTTAAGAATGTTATAACTATGTGATTTTATAAAGAATATTTCAACTGTATGCATGCTTGTAAACTTTTGAAAATATGTAATTTTTTTTAAAAGCATATTTTTGCATGTAAATGTAATGCATATATATAAAAATTAATGCTGTGAGACATGCATTCTTGTTTTAAGCATATTTTTATAAGGTATAAGTACAGTTAGTACAGCTTATGCAATGTTCGCTTTGTACTGCATTTTAAACATAGTCCTGCATGACAATGATATATGTATGTTTGTACAACATGTATTCAGAATAATATGTGTATAGTTGAATTTTTATTTAAAAATGCTTAAGAATGATTCATTTGCAACATTCGCCTTGGGTGAAGAAATACAAGCATATGTTGGAAAAATTGATAAAATAATAAAAAAGTAAAAATTTATACACTTGCAATTATATGATACATGCATAAAATTGTACTTAATTTTTGGCATATTGTTTTTATTTTATATGTCAAAAAAAATTAACATATATTTATGTTTGCTCAAAAGTACATGTACTTGTATGTACATATGAATATATACCGAGTTTATTTATTTTTATTTTTTTTATTTTTATTATTTTTTTAGTGCTACTGTTTTATTAAGTACTGCGTCGTTGTTTGTTTTATTATCGTACAGTTTGTTTGATATGTGGTAGTAGGTCTTTGAATTTCTGTTGTTACTACTACAATCTCTATGAGTTGAGTCTTCGAATGTTAACTAACGAAGTACTTCATAAGGAGCTGTAATATAACAAATATATTTTTTTTTTTTTTTTGCATAAATCTATAACTGAGTTTATCATTTGTTTCGAAACGGTTAATGGTTCATAACAACTTTCTAAAACTGTTTGATCTGTCCTAGGCTGTTTCGTGTTTTAAATAAGTTGTGGTTCTTTTTTTTTTGTTTTTTCTCTTTGATATTTTCTTTTTAAATTTTGTTCTCTTAGTTGTGGTAACTCTTCCCCATCGAACATAAAAATAAATTTAACATTATACTGTGTCATAAGATTTATAATTTTTTTGATGAAAACTAAATGACTATTGTTATATTTGTCTGTAACCCAATCGTATGGGTACTTACTCATTTCTAGACTAGTATATGAGTTAATGTCAGCTCCAACTGTTTAATTTTTGTACTCACTCATGTGTGTTTTTTTAATGGTCGAATTACAGGCAAACACGGGCTGATACATCCTAATTTGACAATTTAAATGGAAGTGTATATAGTACATATAT
>NW_022296102.1:1880-2964 GCF_002776525.5 Piliocolobus tephrosceles
CAGATTCAAGAGTAAATTGTTTAGAATTATAATATTTATTTAATTTATAATTATAGTATTTATGTGTTAAAAAAAAAAAAAAAACATTAATAAAATGAATAAATAAAAATGATAAATAAAAATGATAGCTAAAAATGATAGCTAAAAATGATAAATAAATAAATAAATAAATGAAAAAGATAACTAAAAATGATAAAAAATAGTTATCATTTTTGTTGTTAATTTAATAAACTATGTATTATCAATCTCTTTCAAACAGAATAAAAAAATATATATAAACATATATATAATATTATATATATGCACAAATAATGGGACAAACTATTATAGTATTTTTAAAATTATAGCTTAAATATAATTATTAAAACATATAAATTGTAAGTATCAATAAGAATACACCATAAATTAAATTATAAATTGTAGAACTGGATGTTAATTTGATGAAACTCTCTATTAATGAAATGGAACTTTCTGTTAATACGATGGAACTTTATATTAATGAGATGAAACTTTCTTTACATTTTTCCAGGTCCTTAGTAGCTATACTATCCTTAAGCGTTTCCATTAAAGCATCACGAGTTGTCTTTTTATTATTAATGTTTTCTTTTTCTTCGTTATTTGTGTTTGAAACATTAGTTTTATCTTGTTCTTCTTGTAAATCAGAATTAGATTCCATACAGGTCTTTAAAAAAGTTTCAATATCTTCATCATTAGTTGAATCTTTTAATGTTTGGTACATTTGGGCAAATACGCCTGTACACTTTGACTCATTTATGCTTATTTTATTACACAAATTTTCAAAAATAGGGTATCCAATAAAAGTTCTTGGATACCTGATTATATAAAACATATATTTTGAATTGAAAGAATTAACTAGTTTCGTAGATGGATTTTGTTCATGTTCGTTTGAAGGGTTATTATTATATTGACTTGCAAAATGAAGATTTTCTGTAAACATTTTCATCTGTTTAAGATTTTCATACAAACTGTTATATCTAAAATTTAAAGATGCAAGAGCATTTTTTATTTCACATTCTTTTTGACCTATTCTAAATTCACATGCAAGGATTGTTGTGTGTACAAG
>NW_022296105.1:0-2669 GCF_002776525.5 Piliocolobus tephrosceles
CATCCCTTCACACTATAAATCCTCAAAAAAAACTGGAACAGAAGAAACATATCGCAACATAATAAAAACCACATGAGAGAACACCCACAGCCAGAATCACATGGAATGGGGAAAAATGGAAATGATGAAATGAAATAATGAAATGATCAAATGAAATGAAATGATGAAATGAAATGAAATGATGAAATGATGACATGATGACATGAAATGAAATGACATGAAATGAGGAAATGAAATGATGAAATGAAATGAAATAATGAAATGATGAAATGTAATGATGAAATGTAATGATGAAATGAAATGATGAAATGTGATGAAATGAAGTGATGAAATGTAATGAAATGATGAAATGAAATGATGAGATGAAATGCAGTGAAAAAGATGAAATGTAATGATGAGATGAAATGAAATGATGAGATGAAATGAAATGATGAAATGAAATGACATGTGAAATGACATGATGACATGACATAACATGATGACATGAAATGACGTGATGACATGAAATGACATGACATGAAATGATTAAATGAAATGAAATGATGAAATGAAATGAAATGTAATGATGAAATGAAACGATGAAATGTAATGAAATGATGAAATGATGAGATGAAATGATGAGATGAAATGAAATGATGAAATGATGAAATTAAATGATATGATGAAATGAAATGATGAAATGAAATGAAATAATGAGATGAAATGATGAAATGAAATGATGAGATGAGATGAAATGATGAGATGAGATGAAATGAAATGAAATGAGATGAAATGAAAAAATGATGAAATGAAATGATGAAATGGTATAATGAAATGAAATGATGAGATGAAATGAAATGATGAGATGAAATAATGAGATGAAATGAAATGAAATGAAATGATGAAATGAAATAAATGAAATGAAATGAGAAATGAACCAAAACGAGAAAGCGCCTGTAGTCCCAGGTCCTCCTGAGGCTGAGGCGGGAGAATGGCGTGAACCTGGGAGGCGGAGCTTGCAGTGAGCAGAGATGGCCTCACTAAACTCCAGCCTGGGAGACAGAGCGAGACTCCATCTCATGAAATGAAATCAAATCAAATCAAATGAAATAATGAAATGAGAAATGAACCGAATCACACCACCATGTGTAAGCAATAAAGAAGATTCATCAAAAGCCAGTTTCATAACATTGTTAAACGTGTGTTTTAAAATTGGTATTTGGAGGTACATTGTTGCTCTATATTGGTTGATATGGAATTATTGCTAAATAAATTTATCATACTTATTGAGAATGATATTCTGCCACATTAAAACAACCCAGACAATAAATCCCTATGAAAATCATAAATTATTCTAATTCTCTTAACACAGACCTACTTGAAATTATTTGTTTTACTTTCCTTTGATGCAGGATTTTCTATGTTTTGTATAATTCTGGCTGTACTCACAAATTCATTCACTAATACTAATAATTAACAGTGTAACCATTGGTGGCTCAAGCCTTAATCCCAGCACTTTGGGAGGCCGAGACGGGCGGATCACGAGGTCAGGAGATCAAGACCATCCTGGCTAACACGGTGAAACCCCGTCTCTACTAAAAATACAAAAAACTAGCCGGGCGAAGTGGCGGGTGCCTGTAGTCCCAGCTACTCCGGAGGCTGAGGCAGGAGAATGGCGTAAACCCGGGAGGCGGAGCTTGCAGTGAGCTGAGATCCGGCCACTGCACTCCAGCCCGGGCTACAGAGCAAGACTCCGCCTCAAAAAAAAAAAAATGATTTCCATTTATTCCAAAAGTGCTAGAATAAATAAAATTGACATTTTCACATATCCATCATAATTATTACTTGTGCTAAATAATGTGTGTACACTTAACATCACCTAATTGAGATCCATAGCACCCTTTGCTATTTTGCAAGGAAACCCAAGAAATAAAAAGTGGAAGTTTGAAGATGCAGCAGAAAATACTCAATAATAGTTGGGATGGTTGTTTCTGATCTTTCTCCTATCACCACAGGAAAGTCAAATGCAAAATTTCATTACAAGCCTGAAATCAGACAAACTAATAGCTACTATAGCAGTCATTTTTAATGTTGAGACACAGAAACAACAGAATATGTTTCATATTGAATATTTTTCATATTGAATATTGATGTCTTGGTCAAAATTATGCAGTGGCTCCAGCTGTACATTTAAATAACATAAAATCAACATTCAACACTGCTTCAGTGATAGGTGTTTTGAATAGTTTCAAAAGCTAAAATTTATAAAATTCTGATTATATTACATATAGAAACAAATTAGAATTTACTTGACTTTTCTATAATATTGAAAATTAGCGATATTATTCTGAATTTGCATCCGTTGTATCTATATCCAGTGTGAGTAGTAATTATTTTTATTTACAGGCTTAGATTATTTTTCCATGGTTATGAGTGTCCACAATTATAGAATTTTTACAAATTTTTCTTCTTGCCAGTTTTCAATATATTACTCAAGTGTCAGGTAGACACAAAGGAAAATGAAGAATCTCTAGGGTAATCACTCCCTTAGGGAAGAGAACTTTCCTTCCCATTTTCTATACATAAGCAATGATCGTGCAGAAATCTGGAACATACATAAAGTTAAAGCGTATGGAAATGTGTGGTGTTACATTATCAATTTTCAAATGTAGTTTTCTTACTAGACCTTC
>NW_022296106.1:0-299 GCF_002776525.5 Piliocolobus tephrosceles
CCAGGGCCGGGCACGGTGGCTCAAGCCTGTAATCCCAGCACTTTGGGAGGCCGAGATGGGCGGATCACGAGGTCAGGAGATCGAGACCATCCTGGCTAACACGGTGAAACCCCGTCTCTACTAAAAAATACAAAAAACTAGCCGGGCGAGTTGGCGGGCGCCTGTAATCCCAGCTACTCGGGAGGCTGAGGCAGGAGAATGGTGTGAACCCGGGAGGCGGAGTTTGCAGTGAGCTGAGATCCGGCCACTGCGCTCCAGCCTGCGCGACAGAGCCAGACTCCGTCTCAAAAAAAAAAAAA
>NW_022296106.1:399-10576 GCF_002776525.5 Piliocolobus tephrosceles
TCAAAAAAAAAAAAAAAAAAAAAAAAAAAAAAAAAACTGAGAGAAATAAAACCAGAAAACAAACAATAAAATGGCAGACCTTAATCTAAACATACTGATAATTAACCTCAAGATAACAGTTTTAACACATCAATTAAAAAAAGTGATTATGAGAATGGATTAAATTGAAAAACCAAACAGCTTGAGCTAAGTATATGTTATCTACTAGAAACTTCAAATACAACAATACTGGTGAACTGAAAGGTCAGAAGAAAAAGGACGGTAAAAGATAGCCCATGCAAACACAAATCAAAAGAATGCTGGATTGCCTGTTTTAATTTCTGACAAAATAGACTTCAGAGCAAAGAAATTACCAGGGTTAAAAAGAGACTTTATTTATTTATTTACTTGCTTACTTAGTTTTTGAGATGGAGTCTCGCCATGTTGCCAGGCTGGAGTGCAGTGGCATGATGTTGGCTCATTGTAACCTCTGCCTCCCTGAGTTCAGGCAATTCTCCTGCCTCAGCCTCCCAAGTAGCTAGGACTATAGGCACACACCACCATTCCCAGCTAATTTTGTATTTTTCGTAGAGACAAGGTTTCACCATGTTGGTCAGGATGGTCTCGACTCGACCTCATGATCCACCTGCCTCGGCCTCCCAAAGTGCTGGGATTACAGGCGTGAGCCACCGTGCCCAGCTGACCTTACGTATTTATAAAGAATAAATTCATCAAAGGACATAACAGCCCTAAATGTATACGCACCTAATAGCAGAGCTTCAAAACTAACAGAACTGAAAGCAGAAATAGACAAATCCACAACTATAGTTGGAGACTCCAACACTCTCAATAATAGATAGAACTAATAGACAGAAAATTAGCGAGAATATAGAAGATCTGAAAACACTATCAACTAACTTGACCTAATTGGCATTTAGAGAACACTCCACTCAAAAACAGAATACATTTTTTTCAAGTACGTATAGAACAATTAATATATCCTGAGTTATAAAACAAAACTTAACAAATTTAAAAGTATTGAAATTATGTCAAGTATGTTCTCCTATACAGTGTAATATAAAATTAAATAACATAAATAATTTGGAGGTAAGAGAAAAAGTTGGAAGGAAAACAATTTGAAATGAACAAGAATGAAAATACAGCATAATAAATTTGTGGGATGTAGTTAAAGCAGTACTTAGAGGGAAATTTATAGCACTAAAATGCTTAGATGAGAAAAGAGGACTCAAGTCAGTAACTCAACCTTCTACCTTAGGTAGAAACAAGGAAAACCTATAGGAAAATAAATCTGAAGCAAGCATAATGAAGAAAATAAAGACGAGCAGAAAACTATGATATCTAAAACAAAAATAATAGGCAAAATCCAATGAAACGAACTTATTTTTTTAGAAGTTAATAAAATGATAAACCTCTAGCAAGACTGCAAGGAAAAAACAAAATAGCAATACTAAAGAAAACACATAAAAGACCAATATCAGGAATAAAAGAGGTATATTACTGTAGATAAAGGATAAAAATATAATACTGCAATAGTCTGAACAAGCCTACAGACAGAAATTAAGCAATTTAGGTGAAAGAGACTAATTTCTCAAAAGCCGTAAACTAAAAGTCATCTAAGATAGAATAGATAATCTAAATAGCCCTATACCTATTTTTAAATTCATTCTTTTAATAATGAATTTGTAGTTAAACTTCTCCCCAAAAAGAATTCTCCAGGCCAAAATAGTTTCACTGGTGACCTCTGCCAGACATTTAAAAGAGATTCAACACCAATACCACTTCCACAAAATCTCTTCCAGGAAATAGAAGAGGAAAGAACACTTCCCAAATCATTTTACAAGGCCAGCACTGCCCTGATTTTAGGACCAGCCAAAGACAGTACCAAAAAAGAGAATGATAGACCAATAAGTCTCATGAACATAGAGGGCAAATATTCTCAAAGTATTAGCAAGTCAAATTCAGCACTGTATTAAAAGGACAGTATGCCATGAGAAAGTGGGTATATGCTGGGAGAGCAATATTGAAGAGTCAGTCCACCATATTAATAGTCTAAAGAAGGAAGACACATATGGTCATAAGAGTTGACACAGCAGAATCATTTGACTAAATACAACATCCACTCATGACAAAAATCCTCGGCAAACAAGCTAGGCACAATTGCACATGCCTATAGTTGTAGCTCCTTGGGAGGCTGAGGCAGGAGGATCACTTGAGGCCAGGAGGTCGAGGCTGCAGTGTCCTAAGATTGTGCCTGTGAATGGCCACTGCATTCCAGCCTGGGCAACATAGCAAGACCCAGGTTTCTTTAAAAAAAAAAAATATATATATATATATATATGTGTGTGTGTATATATATATATATATATAATTCTTAGCAAACTAAGAAAATAAGGATACTTCTTCAGTCTGATTAATGTAAAACACACACACACACACAACATAAAAACCCACTGTTTACAGCATATTAGACCAACTGTGTTCTCCCTAATAATGAGAAACAAGGCAATAATATGTTTTCACCTATCTTATTCATCATTGAACTGTTTTAGCCAGACTTAAAGACAAGCAAGAAACAGAAGTGAAAGGTATGTGGATTAAAAAGAAAGAAATAAAACTATCTTATTTGCAGATAACATGATTTCATGTGTATGTAGATGATGACATGGATTCTACAGCAACAACTCCTAGAACGAATAAGTGAGTTTTGCAATACCATAGGATACGCAGTCCTCATACAAAAATACCTCAATATTTCTATATACTGGCAGTGAACAATTGAAAACCCAAAATTTGAAGGCTCTACCGTTTATAGTAGCTCCCCACAAAAGGATATACATAGATCCATGAAACATGCAGAATCTGTATGCTGAAAACGACAAAGTACTAATGAAATGAATCAAAGGTTACCTAACTAGAGAAGCATACTGTGTTCATGGATTGGAAGACTCGACATAGTAAAACTGTCACTTCTCCCCAAATGGATCTGTAGATGCATTGCAGTAACAAAAATTAAAGCAGACTACTTTTTGTAGATACTGACATTCTAAAATTTATATGGAAGTACAAAGGACATAGAAATGGCTAAAATCGTTTTGAAAATGGAGGATCAAGTTAGAGGGATCACATTACTGAATATTAAGATTACTATGAAGTTACAGTAATCTAGACAGTATAATATTGGCAACGGGATTGGTACACAGATCGGTGGAACAGAATGAGCCCAGAAATAGACCCACACAAATATGGCCATTTGATTTTTTTGAGAAAGATGCAAAAGCAATCCAAGAACAGATAATCTTTTCAATAGATGTTGGAACAATTGGTGATCCTTATGCAGAAAAATGAACCTTTACCCTAAGCCTCACATTTTACTCAAAACTTAATTCAAAGTGGATCAAATGTAAAATGCAAAAACCGTGTAACTTTCACAGGGAAACGTTGGAGAAAAATCTTTTTTGATCTGTGCCAGCAGGAGTTCTTAGACCTGACACCAAAATTGTGGTGTATAAAAGAAAAAATGGATACATTAGACAATGTCAAAATTAAAATATCTTGCTCTGTGAAAACTACTGTTAAAAGAATGAAAAGACAAGCCACAGACTGGTAGCCAATAATGGCAAATCACATATCCAACATGGTGTCTGTGCCAGGAATATGTAAAGAATTCTCAAAACTCAACAGTAAAATGAGCATAAAAAAAAGGAGCAACTCGGCTGGGCGCAGTGGCTCATGCTTGTAATCCCAGCACTTTGGGAGTCCGAGGCGGGCGGATCATGAGGTCAGGAGTTCAAGACCAGCCTGGCCAAGCTGGTGAAACCCCGTCTCTACTAAAAAATACGAAAGTTAGCTGGGTGTGGTGGTGGGCGCCTATAATCCCAGCTACTCGGGAGGCTGAGGCAGAGAATTGCTTGAACCCGGGAAGCAGAGATTGCAGTGAGCCAAGATCGCACCACTGCACTCCAGCCTGGGCGACTGAGCTAGACTCTGTCTCAAAAAAAAAAAAAATATAGCAACTCACTTGAGCAGATGACCAGACACTTCACCAAAGAGGATATAAGGATGGCAATTAAGTCCATGAAGAGTTGTTCAATATTGTTGACTCCTGGGGAAAAGTAAGTTAAAGCAGCCACAGGGAGGCATCACTGGACACCTGTTAGAATGACTAGACTGAGTACATCAAATCTGGGTGTGGCTGTGGAACAGCTGGAACTCATACATTTCTGGGGGGATGTAAAATGGTACAGCCATTCTAGAAGACAGCTAGGCAGTTTATTATAAAAGATACGCTTACTATATGTCATAGCAATTTTACTCAGTTTTTACCCTAGAAAAATGAAAACTTATGTTCACTTCGACACCTACGTATGAACGATGATAGTTTTACTCATAATTACCCAATTGCCAAAACTGGAAACAACCCAGTTTTCCTGCAGTGGGTAAATAGATAAAAACTATGGTACTTTGAAAAAGCAATATATCATTGGTAAATTGATCAATGTGGGTGAACTTCAGAGACCTTAAACTGAGTGAAATAGGCCAATCTCAAAAGGCTTCGTACTATATAATTCCATTTATAACGACATTTTTAAAAAGCTAAACTATAATAAGGAACAGGGTCAGTGCTTTCCAGAGATTAGGAGAGTGTTCCTATATAGGGAACGTGCAAGGCGGTGTTTTGGGGTGATGGAATTGTTTTCTGTCCTGATTGTGGTGGTAACTAAATGGATACATGTGTGTCAAAACTCAGAACCCTACCCGTAAAGAAAAAGTTAATGTTACTGTATGGTAAGTTTTAAAGTTCTTTTAAGTTTACATGTGTTGAAAAAGACGACCAGGCAGATAATGAGACAGCGATGAGATAGCATAAAGGAAAAGCAGCAGAAACCATCAACCATAAAAAGGGCCCTCATACTTCTGCTTTAGGCCAAGGTGGAATAATAGGCTCTAGATTTGTTTTCCTTCAGAAAACAACTTAAAAAGCATTCAAAATGTATATAACAATGTTTTTTTCAAGGCTTTGAACGTCAGTCAGTGAAGGATCCTGCAAGACTGAAAAGAGTCACTACAGTTATCTCAGCCCACTGCCTTGAAAAAGTCTCGTTCCAGAGCGGGGAAGGAAGTGCCCAGGCAGAGCTTGGGAGATTGTGGAGTGAGGAGACCAAGCTGAGAGTGTGGAGAGACCCAAATGTCAAGAATTTCCAAGGCGGAGTTCTGGAGAGGAGAGAGCTGCGGAGAGAAGAGTCTGAAGATAACGGGTGATTCCCGTGGATGATTTAGCAGAACACTGTGTGTGAGGAAACTCACCCAGGCTGAGGAGTGGCCCACCACGAAGGATCAGAGGGAGTGGACCTCGGAACTGACACAGGCCTGGGGATGTCTGTTGCTGCCAGCCAGCTGGAAAACCTTATAATTCAAGGGGTTTTGGGTACGGTACAAAAAAGGTGCTTGCCTCAGTCCTGGAGAGTAATTAGCCCTAGACTAAGTGCTTCTCTTATCTCACCTGTCAGATCTTAAGAGCAGGATCTGAGAAAATCAAATTGTTTCAAAGTAACTTAACTGCATCCCACAACACACTTAAAGAATGTTTATAGGAATACAAATTCATCCAGCACCCAATATGGTATATTTTACATCATCTGGCATCCAATCCAAATTATGAGACAGGACAACATAAGAAAAATGCTACCTTCTAAACCAAACCATAACTGATAACAGACATTAGGATTAGCAGACAAGCACATTAAGACAGTTACTATAACTGTAGTTCATATGTTCAAAAAGCTATGGAAGTGTAATTCACCATACTGATCAACTAGAAAACAACAACAATTCATATGGTTGTCTCAATAAATGCAGGAAAAGCGGTTGACAAAACCCAACAATTGTAAACATCCTCAGAAGACTTGGAATTGAAAGGAACTTCCTCAACCTGATGAAGGGAATATGCAGAATCCTACAGGCAACATCGTACTTCATGGTGAACAGCCGAAAAGCATCCCCCAAAGATTGGGAACTGGGTGAGGATGTCTGTTCTTCCACCTCTCTTCATCCACCTGGAGCTTCTGGGCACTTCATAAGAAAAGGGCATCAAACACATCCGGGTTGAAAAGGAAGAACTAAACCCTTCTTTATTTATAGAAAACATGTTTGTGTAGAAAAACAAATGGAATCTCCATCACAACTAGAATCAATAAGTGAGCTGGGTGGTAAGATACGTGATCAGTGTATGAAAAGCAGTTGTATTTCTGTATGCTAACAACAATCAAAGATTGAAATTCTAAAAAATTATTTGTGTATGGATTATTTAGGGTTAAAACCTGACAATATGTGCAAGATCTGTACAGTGAAAACTGCAGAACAGTGCTAATGGAAATTAAAGAAGATCCAAACAAGTGCCCTATTCATGGGTCAGAAGACACAGTATTGTTACAGTGCTCATTCTCCCTAAATTGACCTACAGAGCCAATGAGCTGCAGTCAGAAGACCAGCAGTCTTTGTAGAAACTGAGAAGCCAGCTGTGGATTTCACATGAAAACACAAAGGACATGGAAAATTGGAAACAGAACTAAATCAGAGAACGAACAATACTAGATTTCAATAATTATTATAAAATTACAGTGATCAAGACAATGTGGTATTGATGCAAAGACAAATAGGTCAACAAAATGAAATAGTCTGGAAATCAACCCACACAACCTACAGATGCTTGGTTTTTGATAAACATTTAAATGACTTTCAGGGAAGAGAGGATAATCTTTTCAGTCTTAGAACAGTTGATCATCCTTATACAAAAAAAAAAAAAAATTTATTCATACTGCATGCTGTATACAAAAATCCACTCAAAATAGAATGGAGAACTAAATGTAACACTGAAGACTATGAAACTTATAGTAGAAAACCTAGGAGAAAATTTGTGTAACCTTGGGTCAGCAGAGATTTCTAAGATACAACATCAAAGCATGATCTGTAAAACAAGAAATTAGTAAACTGAATTCATCAAAGTTTAAACTGTCTACTCTTTGACAGACACAAAAGGAATGAAAACATAGGCTAGAGACTAGGAGAAAATATTTTCCAAGCATATATGTGATAAAGGTCTTGTATCCAGATAATATCAGGAACTCTCAAAAGACAATGGTAAGAAAATAAACGATCTAATGAAAAGGTTGGTACAGATGCTTCACCAAAGATATGTGGATGCCAAAGGGGTGTATGAAAAGATGGTTATTCAGTAGGGAAATGCAAAATAATACCACAATGAGACACCTATTAAAATAACTAAACTTTTTTTTTTTTTTTTTTTTTATTATACTTTAAGTTCTAGGGTACATGTGCATAACGTGCAGGTTACATATGTATACATGTGCCATGTTGGTGTGCTGCACCCATCAACTCGTCAGCACCCATCAATTCATCATTTATATCAGGTATAACTCCCCAATGCAATCCCTCCCCCCTCCCCCCTCCCCATGATAGGCCCCAGTGTGTGATGTTCCCCTTCCCGAGTCCAAGTGAGCTCATTGTTCAGTTCCCACCTATGAGTGAGAACATGCGGTGTTTGGTTTTCTCTTCTTGTGATAATTTGCTAAGAATGATGGTTTCCAGCTGCATCCATGTCCCTACAAAGGACACAAACTCATCCTTTTTTATGGCTGCATAGTATTCCATGGTGTATATGTGCCACATTTTCTTAATCCAGTCTGTCACTGATGGACATTTGGGTTGATTCCAAGTCTTTGCTATTGTGAATAGTGCCGCAATAAACATACGTGTGCATGTGTCTTTGTAGTAGCATAATTTATAATCCTTTGGGTATATACCCAGTAGTGGGATGGCTGGGTCATATGGTACATCTAGTTCTAGATCCTTGAGGAATCGCCATACTGTTTTCCATAATGGTTGAACTAGTTTACAATCCCACCAACAGTGTAAAAGTGTTCCTATTTCTCCACATCCTCTCCAACACCTATTGTTTCCTGATTTTTTAATGATTGCCATTCTAACTGGTGTGAGATGGTATCTCATTGTGGTTTTGATTTGCATTTCTCTGATGGCCAGTGATGATGAGCATTTTTTCATGTGTCTGTTGGCTGTATGAATGTCTTCTTTTGAGAAATGTCTGTTCATATCCTTTCCCCACTTTTGGATGGGGTTGTTTGTTTTTTTCTTGTATATTTGTTTGAGTTCTTTGTAGATTCTGGAAATTAGCCCTTTGTCAGATGAGTAGATTGCAAAAATTTTCTCCCATTCTGTAGGTTGCCTGTTCACTCTGATGGTAGTTTCTTTTGCTGTGCAGAAGCTCTTTAGTTTAATGAGATCCCATTTGTCAATTTTGGCTTTTGCTGCCGTTGCTTTTGGTGTTTTAGACATGAAGTCCTTGCCCATGCCTATGTCCTGAATGGTACTACCTAGATTTTCTTCTAGGGTTTTTATGGTATTAGGTCTAACATTTAAGTCTCTAATCCATCTTGAATTAATCTTCGTATAAGGAGTAAGGAAAGGATCCAGTTTCAGCTTTCTACTTATGGCTAGCCAATTTTCCCAGCACCATTTATTAAATAGGGAATCCTTTCCCCATTTCTTGTTTTTCTCAGGTTTGTCAAATATCAGATGGTTGTAGATGTGTGGCATTATTTCTGAAGGCTCCGTTCTGTTCCATTGGTCTATATCTCTGTTTTGGTACCAGTACCATGCTGTTTTGGTTACTGTAGCCTTGTAGTATAGTTTGAAGTCAGGTAGCGTGACGCCTCCGGCTTTGTCCTTTTGACTTAGGATTGTCTTGGCAATACGGGCTCTTTTTTGGTTCCATATGAACTTTAAAGCAGTTTTTTCCAATTCGGTGAAGAAACTCATTGGTAGCTTGATGGGGATGGCATTGAATCTATAAATTACCTTGGGCAGTATGGCCATTTTCACAATATTGATTCTGCCTATCCATGAGCATGGTATGTTCTTCCATTTGTTTGTGTCCTCTTTGATTTCACTGAGCAGTGGTTTGTAGTTCTCCTTGAAGAGGTCCTTTACATCCCTTGTAAGTTGGATTCCTAGGTATTTTATTCTCTTTGAAGCAATTGTGAATGGAAGTTCATTCCTGATTTGGCTCTCTGCTTGTCTGTTACTGGTGTATAAGAATGCTTGTGATTTTTGCACATTAATTTTGTATCCTGAGACTTTGCTGAAGTTGCTTATCAGCTTAAGAAGATTTTGGGCTGAGACGATGGGGTTTTCTAAATACACAATCATGTCATCTGCAAACAGGGACAATTTGACTTCCTCTTTTCCTAACTGAATACCCTTGATTTCTTTCTCTTGCCTGATTGCCCTAGCCAGAACTTCCAACACTATGTTGAATAGGAGTGGTGAGAGAGGGCATCCCTGTCTTGTGCCAGTTTTCAAAGGGAACTTTTCCAGTTTTTGCCCATTCAGTATGATATTAGCTGTGGGTTTGTCATAAATAGCTCTTATTATTTTGAGGTACGTTCCATCAATACCGAATTTGTTGAGCGTTTTTAGCATGAAGGGCTGTTGAATTTTGTCAAAAGCCTTTTCTGCATCTATTGAGATAATCATGTGGTTCTTGTCTTTGGTTCTGTTGATATGCTGGATTACGTTGATTGATTTGCGAATGTTGAACCAGCCTTGCATCCCAGGGATGAAGCCCACTTGATCATGGTGGATAAGCTTTTTGATGTGCTGCTGAATCCGGTTTGCCAGGATTTTATTGAGGATTTTTGCATCGATGTTCATCAGGGAGATTGGTCTAAAATTCTCTTTTTTTGTTGTGTCTCTGCCAGGCTTTGGTATCAGGATGATGCTGGCCTCATAAAATGAGTTAGGGAGGATTCCCTTTTTCTATTGATTGGAATAGTTTCAGAAGGAATGGTACCAGCTCCTCCTTGTACCTCTGGTAGAATTCAGCTGTGAATCCATCTGGTCCTGGGCTTTTTTTGGTGGGCAGGCTATTAATTGTTGCCTCAATTTCAGAGGCTGCTATTGGTCTATTCAGGGATTCAACTTCTTCCTGGTTTAGTCCTGGAAGAGTGTACGCGTCCAGGAAATTATCCATTTCTTCTAGATTTTCTAGTTGATTTGCGTAGAGGTGTTTATAGTATTCTCTGATGGTAGTTTGTATTTCTGTGGGGTCGGTGGTGATATCCCCTTTATCATTTTTTATTGC
>NW_022296109.1:0-366 GCF_002776525.5 Piliocolobus tephrosceles
GGTTAAAGGGTAATTCTATTTTTACTCCTTTGAGAAATCTCCAAACTGCTTTCCACAGGGGCTGAATTAATTTGCACTCCCACCAACAGTGTATAAGCATCCCCTTTTCTCCACAACCTCTCCATCATCTGTTATTTTTTGAGGTTTTAGCAATAGCCATTCTGACGGGTGTGAGATTAAACAATACTTAAAGGAAGTGTATAGCTTTAATTGCATATATTAGAAGACAACCTGGGCTGGCTGTGGTGGCTCACACCTGTAGTCCTAGCAGTTTGGGAGGCCAAGGTGGTCAGATAGCTTGAGCCCAGGAGTCTGAGACCATCCAGGGCAACATGGCAAAACCCCATCTCTACCAAAAAAAAAAAA
>NW_022296109.1:466-1081 GCF_002776525.5 Piliocolobus tephrosceles
AGCCAAGATGGTGCCACTACACTCCAGCCTGAGCGACAGAACAAGACCCTGTCGAGGAGGGGAGAGGGGAGAGGGGAGGGGCTGATAATTAATGATGTTGAACATATTTTCATATATCTGTTAGTCATTTTGTATGTCTTCTTTGCAGAAATTTCTGTTCAAATCCTTTACTCAGTTTAAAATCAGATTATCTGTGTTTTTTGTTTTTTGCTATTGAGTTGCAGGATTGCCTTACATATTTTGGAAATTAACCCCTTATCAGATATATGATTTACAAATGCTTACTCCCATCCCTATAGGTTACCTTTCAATTCTGTTAATTGCTTCCTTTGCTATGCAGAAGTTTTTTAGTTTGATGTTGTCCTTTCTATCTATTTTCAGGTTTGTTCCCTGTGCTTTTAGAGTCATATCCAATAAATCATTACCAGTGCCAGTGTCAAGAAGTTTTCCCCTATAGTTTCTTTTAGAAGTTTTACAGTTTCACATCTAACATTTAAGTCTTAAATTCATTTAATTTTTGTGTGTAAAGTAGGGTTCTAACTTCATTTTCATTTTCTGGTGTGTTTTTTTTTTTTTTTTGGCATGTGGATATCCAATTTTCCCAGCACATTTCTT
>NW_022296110.1:0-2680 GCF_002776525.5 Piliocolobus tephrosceles
CTATCTTTGATCATTATAGAAATGCAAGTCAAAAGAACACTAGGATATCCTCTCATACTTGTTAGAAAAGGTATTGTCATAACGAAAAATAATAAGAGATTCACCGAGGCTTTAGAGACCAAGAAATACTTATGCACTCTTGGTGGAAATGTGAATTAGTTCAGCTTTTGTGGAAATCAGTAAGGCCATTTCTCAAAGGCTGCAAAGCAGAACTACTGTTCACCCCACAATCCTGTTACTGGATATGTACCCAGAGCAGCATAAAAATCTCTCTACTGTAAAGACACACGAGTGTAAATATTCGCTTCGGACTATTCACAAGAGAAGACGTGGAAAAAACCTAAATGCCCATCAATGAGAGATTGGATTAAAGAAGGTGTGATACATACCCACAGGGAATGCTTTGCAGACATGAAAACTACAATTATGCCTTTTAGGGTACATGGATGGAGCTGGAGGATATTTTCTTTAGTAAACTAATGTAGGAACAGTAAACCAAATACCACATGTTTTCACTCGAAGTGGGAGTTCAGTGATAACAACTCATGGACACAAAGAAGGGATCCACAGACATGGGACCTCCTTGAGGGTGGAAGATGGGAAAAGAGAGACCAGCAGGGAAAAAAACTAGTGATTACTAGACTTAGTACCTGGGTGATGAAATGATCTGTACAATAAACCCTCATGACAGTAATTTACCTACCTAACAAAGCTTGCCATGTACCCCGACCCTAAAATAAATAATAATAAAAAACAGGATATTAGGCAACATCTCCGATTGAATTTCCAAAATGATGGCACTGAACAACCCGAGCTCTGCTTTTATTTGGTGCCACAGGTATGCCAGGATGGGGAAACGCAGGTGCCTCACCTTGACCATGATAGTCCTGCAGTTTTTCTGTCTGCCAGCAGGTGGAGCATGAGTCTGCCTTTTCTAACCCTGCGAGGGCCTGTGTGTTCTGAGCATTCCCACTGAGGGTGACTGCTGCGTTGTCCTCAGCACAGACCTGAGCAACACCGCCTCGCTCCGGGACAGCTGGAGGCAGAGGTAAATAAAAAATTTCCTCTGACTGCTGAGGATCAGGGACCCAGCAGAAGGGCTTCGCGTAAAATAAAAAATTCCCATGGCTTTAGAGCACCCCAACGTCCTTCCCCACACACAAGATGTGGTGGCCAGGATGCCAGGCTCACAGCGTAGCCTCGTCACACAAATGTATCTTTCGTCACTGAACATCTGTAATAGAAATGCAACATCCGTAAACATATATATCACCCATAACAGAGATGTGACATTTTTAATACTAACATAACACCTGAAATACCGATCTAATATCAGCAATACTACTGTAACACTCGTAACAGCAATAAAACACTCATAATACCACTATAGCATGCGAAATACAAACATAACCTCCATAATACTGATCTAAGTCTCCTAACACAACTGTAACTCTCATAATACCAATACACAATCCACAATACAAATGAAACATCCGTAACACTTATGTGACACTTGGAATGCTGTCCTGACCCCTGTAGTAAAACTGTAACACTCGTAATACCAATATAACTCTCATAATTCGAAATTATCATCCTGCAATGTAAATATAACAGCTGTAATACTGATGTAACACCTGTAATACTGATGTGACCTGTAATACGAACACTCAATACTAATACAACCTTTGTACTACACGTAGAAGAACTATAACATTGATATAGGACCCATAATTGCTGACAGAACACTTAGCATAAAGATGAAACACCTGAAACACTGACATAACATTCCTACTCTTACCGGAGCACTTGGTTTCACAGCTTCCACTGAGCTGGATTTGGGGGAATTTGTCCTCTATAATGAAGTTTGATGGTGTTGTCTCTGCTTTAGTGACAAGGTATTGACATGGTTGCTTTTGTTAAAAAAATAGTTTATTCTCAATAATTTCATACTTCTAGGAAAATTCCAATAGCTGCTAGTATACTTTAATCTTTTCTCTCGGAATCCCCAGTGGTTTCTGCTGTGCTAGATTTGAAGCTTTATGCAAAAGATCCCAATAGGTTTTACAGAAAGTGGAGACAATCTCCAAGGGTAACACCACATAATTATTATATCAGGAAATACAGAGTTAGTATTGGTAATGGTAACGGCAAAAATGTTCGTTTGCAAACACAAATTTCTTTCTGTCAGTTCCTGAATTAATTTTGTCCATGGTTTCTACTGATCTTAGAACCAGAAACACAGAACTGACCTTGGCTGCACACCCCAAGTTCTCCTACCTGTTTCCCTTGCCTATTCAGTTCATGTTTTCTTCTAGAGTTTATGTTTTTACCTCTCATATATACGCTTTGAGTCATTATGAGTTAATTTTCTTTTCTGTTGTGTCCGAAGAGTACAATTTCTTTGTCTGAATGTGGCAGTCGGTTGTGTAAGAGCATTTGTTGAATTCACTGATGTTGGCTACATGTCAAAAATCATTTGACCATATAGGTATTGTTGGATTTCACATTCAGTTCCATTGACCTGTGTGTGTGTTCTTGCGCCAGTATTATGCCATTTTGATTACTGCTACTTGGCAGTAATGTTGGAAATTGAGAAATGTGAGCCTCCAAGTTGGTTTTTGTTGTCAAGAACATTTTGGCTATTCAAGATCCCTTGAAGTGTATGTGAATTTTAGAATTG
>NW_022296110.1:2690-7057 GCF_002776525.5 Piliocolobus tephrosceles
TTGTTTGTGCAATCCTAGCTCCCTGTAGCTTCAAACACTTTGGCTTGAGCCATTCTTCCAACTTGGCCTTCCAAAATACTGGAATTACAGGTTTGAGCCACCACACTCAGTCTGTTGAATTTTTGTTGTTGTTGTTGTTATCTCTTTTGAAAGTTGAAAGGGATGCTTTTCTTTATCATCAATTAAAATGTAGTACTTTGAATTCCCCAGAAGGCATAATGCCCATGAACTCAAAGTTGTACTGTTGAACTTATTGACCATCTGGTAAATTTCAATTACAACTTAAAGATTGGTATCTGGTAACCTTCCAAAATTATCTTTAAATAAATTGCTTAAATTGTAACAGCGAAAAAATGATAAGAAGACATATTTAAACAATATTGAAGTTTATTAATGCACTTTAAGAAATTTCAACTCATATTTTTTCTCTCCTTCCTTCCTTTTTTCCTTCCTTCCTTCCTTCCTTGCTTCCTTCCTTCCTTCCTTCCTTCCTTCCTTCCTTCCTTCCTTCCTTCTCTCCTTCATTCTTCTTTCTTGGCACAGGATCTCATTTTCTGTCAAGGAAGAACAGCAGTGATTTCATCATGGCTCACTGCAGCCTGCAGCCGCTCACTCATGGGCTTCTTTGCTCTTTCTGCCTTAGCCTCAGCCGCAAAACCTATGTAATACTTTTTGTTTGTTTGTTTATTTTTATTTTTATTTTTTTGTGATGACGATGGTTTGCCATGTTGCCTGGGCTCATATGAAACCTCTGGGCTCAAGTGATGTGTCTGCCGTGACTTTCTAATGTGCTGACATTATACATATTAATTAAACATTTACTGTGCTATGGGCAGTAAAAGTAAGTCAATGTTTTGGCTAAGGTAAGGACATGCCTATAATGCAATTATTTGTGTAACTCCAGCAATGCTGTGAGCAGTTACAACACCAAAATAACTTTATTAAAGTAATTCTAAATACATAAAAACACAAAGCTCAATTGTTTAATTGTAGAATATGTTTATTATTTCTAGTTTTCAGCATTTTCTAGATCATCATTGTTCATTTTAAAAGTCACATCCATAAGATAAAGCAAAACCACCTATGAAATGCCATATTTGTTTATTCCTTAGTTTGTGAAAATATCCTTAATTTGTTGACATTGCCAACAAATTTCAACTCCGTTATGAAAAAACAGAAGACAATCTTATTAGCAATTAATTTTATTGCTACATTGCATGCAAGGAATCTGCTGTCTGTGAAAAAGTACAAACTCAACTACTAATCTTAAACACTGAAATGAGTTTCCGATTGATTCTAATTTATTTTGTTGTATCAATCTATTGTATTTATAAACAATCAATTGTATTTACATACAATCTAGACAGTTTACATCCATCAGAAGTTCTGGTGCAGTTTCAGATGAAACGGAAATTTAAAAATCCCTGTGAAACTGTGGATGTAGTAAAATGTGTAGGTAAAATTTGTGCATGCTCTTTGCAGTGCTTATAATAGGATATCTCTCCAGTTGACCTCAATGGTTTTCTTCTCAGAATAATGACCTGGACCACTCACCAGGGTGTCTTTGTTCCTGATTTTTGTGCATGTTCTTTTAAAAAAAATTTATGCCTGAAAAGATATTTATTTGACATCATGGCAGTAGGGCTTTGAAAACCACTGGAGGTTTTCTCTTCTTCTTCCATTATGTTTTAAAGTACTTCTACTTTGATATCTCAGGAACTTGAACAGTTTCTGGTTAGTCCCACAGCCACTGAAGCCTTGTCCCAATGTAGCAGCACGGCCTCAACTCCAAGACTGTCCCTAACCCCAGCTGCCCTGCATCTGTGGCTTCCAGGGCAGGGGGAAAGATGCCAGCCTCTTGCTTTTTTGAGAAATAAAATTGCTGTCTTAATTTTATTTTTATAGGGATTGTTGCTAGTGAAAGAAATAGATTTTGTGGCTGTGTGTGGCTGCTCATGCCTGTCATCTCAGGACTGTAGGCAGCCATGGCAGACACATCACCTGAGGTCAGGAGTTCGAGACCAGCCTGAGCAACATGGAGAAATCCAGTCTCTTAGAAATACACAATTATCCGGGCATGGTGTGGTGTGACTGAATCCCAGCTACCCAGGAGGCCGAGGCAGAAGAACCACTCAAACCCAGGAAATGGAGGTTGCAGTGAGCCGAGATCATACCATTGTATTCCAGCATGGGCAAAAACAGCATATTTAATTTCTTTGCTAGATTTCATAATTTCTGGATGGTTCCTTACGGGTTTCTGTGTATGAGATGTGTCAGTAGTTTTACTTTTGTGTTTTACATATGAATGGCTTTGTGTTTGTGTGTGTGTGTGTCTGTGTGTGTCCGTGTGTATACATACATATGTAATTGTTCTTCTGGAACTTCTAGTACTGGATTTAATACACTTGGTCATCAGTTCGGTGTTTCTCATCTTATAACCTTGGTTCGCAAAATGTAGATGATGATTGTTCTGGGTTTTGCAAAAAGGCATTTAATCATGTGAAAAGAAAAATTTGCACCACAGTTAATTGGATTTTAAATTGTTAAAAATGTTGACTGTCTTTAAGTATTTTCTGTAAAAGTTGAGATAAACATGGTGTATTCCATCATTTGATTTACATAATATATTGAAAAGGGATGGCATTAGAATGGTAAAACACCTTTGGTTTTCTGAGAAAAGATCTTAAACATTGTGTTGTATAATGTCTTTGCTGTGTAACAAATTCCGTGTACTATTACTTGTTTAAACGTTGTGATGTCTATAATCATCAGATTTAGTAACATTTTGTTTTTTGTCCTAGTGATATCACATGTTTAATTCAACACTCATTTGGGCTTAGAAATGGTATGACTTCTTGTAACCATACGGGTATAAAGTGTTAGAGGTTAGAGACATAGATGATATATTTAATGTTTTTAAAGCATAGTGGGGTAACCTTAAGGACAGTATAGAAGCGATGGTTTAGGATACCATTTACGATAGCAGAAAAAGTTCAGGATCTGACTGAGCGTTAGGATTTGAGATAAGATTTAGTGCTGAGGTAGGATTAGGGTTGGAGTTAGAATTAACATTATAGTTACGGGTTAGGGTTTAGTTGAGTTTAGGGTTAGGGTCATAATCAGAGGTAGAGGTTAGGTTTGGGGTTGGGTTATACTTAGGTTTAGGGCAAAAAAATAGGCTTAGAGTTAGAGGTGAGGAATTGAGGTCATGACCAGTGTTAGTGTTAAGGGTTTTCATGAAGGTAAGGATTAGAGCATTAGTGTTAGGTTTCAGTGTTTGGATTAGTGTGTAGCATTAGGATAGGGCTTAGGCTTATGCTTAGGGTTAGGGTTTGGGGTTCAGGGTTAGGGTTTAGGGTTGTTGTTAAGGTTAGTGTACAGCATTTGTGGTTAGATGTCAGTGTCAGTGTTGGGCACACGGTTAGGGATTTCGATTTAAGCTTAGCATGACAGATATTGTGGGGTTTTTGTTAAGGTTGCGGTTAATGGTCACAGTTAGGGTCACACTTTGGGTTAGGTTTAGAGTTTTGGATTAGGGTAACGGTTTAGTGTTAGGGTTTTGTTTAGTGTTAAGGTTAAGGGTTTGTATTTGTGGTTAGTGTTAGTATTAAGGCTTTTCTGGAGTCAGGAGGTAAGATTGGGTTTAGGTTTAACGTTTGGGTTTAATTAGTATTACAGGCTTTGCTTTAGGACTAGGGTTAGTGATAAGGGTTAACATTTATGATTTGCGGTTAGGTTATGATTAGGTTCTGTATTTAGGGTAAGAGTTATTTTCAGGTTGCCAAAGTTAAGACTATGTTAGAATTATGTTAGTTTTGCTGATAGGAAAAGGGTATTAGGGTTAGTGTTTAGAGTGTGTTTTAGAGTTATGGGATGCAGTAAAAGTAACCTTCAGTGTTTTTGTGATTTAGGGATTCATAGATAGAATTAGGGTTAAGTTTGTGTGGTAAGGTAAGGATTCTCATTAGGGTTTATCTTAGGGTTAGGTTTAAGATTCAGGATGAAGGTTAAAATTCAGGTACGTTTTATGTTTATTGTTAGGGTCATAATTGGTTTACTGTTAAAAATCTTGGGTTAGCATTTAGTGTTAGGTTAGGGTTTTACATAGGTTGCTGGTTATGTTTCAGTTAGGGTTAGGGTGACAGTTAAAGTGTTTGGCTAATGATTAGGATTGCGGTAGTGTTAGGGTTAACGTTAGAGTATGGCTTGGGATTAGGTGTTTGTGTTAGAGTTAAGGTTTATGGTTTGGCCAATGCTTAGGATATTGCTTAGGGTTAGTTTTATAATTAGCGTTAAGATTTCAGCTTAGGATTCTCTGCTTAGTGTAAGTTAAAGTTCATGTTTACGTTTGAGGTTGGTGTTCATGT
>NW_022296112.1:0-1602 GCF_002776525.5 Piliocolobus tephrosceles
TCAACTTCTTCCTGGTTTAGTCTTGGGAGAGTGTACGTGTCCAGGAAGTTATCCATTTCTTCTGGATTTTCTAGTTGATTTGCGTAGAGGTGTTCATAGTATTCTCTGATGGTAGTTTGTATTTCTGTGGGGTCGGTGGTGATATCCCCCTTACCATTTTTTATTGCGTCTATTTGATTCCTCTCTCTTTTCTTCTTTATTAGCCTTGCTAGTGGTCTGTCAATTTTGTTGATCTTTTCACAAAACCAACTCCTGGACTCATTGAATTTTTGGAGGGTTGTTTTGTGTCTCTATCTCCTTCAGTTCTGCTCTGATCTTAGTTATTTCTTGCCTTCTGCTAGCTTTTGAATGTGTTTGCTCTTGCCTCTCTAGTTCTTTTCATTGTGATGTTAGAGTGTCAATTTTAGATCTTTCCTGCTTTCTCTTGTTGGCACTTAGTGCTATAAATTTCCCACTACACACTGCTTTAAATGTGTCCCAGAGATTCTGGTATGTTGTATCTTTGTTCTCCTTCGTTTCAAAGAACATATTTATTTCTGCTTTCATTTCGTTATGTACCCAGTAGTCATTCAGGAGCACCTTGTTCAGTTTCCATGTAGTTGAGCGGTTTTGATTGAGTTTCTTAGTCCTGAGTTCTAGTTTGATTGCACTGTGGTCAGAGAGACAGTTTGTTATAATTTCTGTTCTTTTACATTTGCTGAGGAGTGCTTTACTTCCAATTATGTGGTCAATTTTGGAATAAGTGTGATGTGGTGCTGAGAAGAATGTATATTCTGTTGACTTGGGGTGGAGAGTTCTATAGATGTCTATGAGGTCCGCTTGGTGCAGAGATGAGCTCAACTCCTGGATATCCTTGTTAACTTTCTGTCTCGTTGATCTGTCTAATGTTGACAGTGGAGTGTTGAAGTCTCCCATTATTATTGTTTGGGAGTCTAAGTCTCTTTGTAAGTCTCTAAGGACTTGCTTTATGAATCTGGGTGCTCATGTATTGGGTGCATATGTATTTAGGATAGTTAGTTCTTCCTTTTGAATTGATCCCTTTACCATTATGTAATGGCCTTCTTTGTCTCTTTTGATCTTTCATGGTTCAAAGTCTGTTTTATCAGAGACTAGGATTGCAACCCCTGCTTTTTTTGGTTTTCCATTTGCTTGGTAGATCTTCCTCCATCCCTTTATTTTGAGCCTATGTATGTGTGTGCATGTGAGATGGGTCTCCTGAAGACAGCAGACTGATGGGTCTTGACTCGTTATCCAGTTTGCCAGTCTGTGTCTTTTAATTGTAGCCTTTAGTCCATTTACATTTAAGTTTAATATTGTTCTGTGTGAACTTGATCCTGCCATTATGCTATTAACTGGTTATTTTGCTCATTAGTTGATGCAGTTTCTTCCTAGCCTCGATGGTCTTTACATTTCGGCATGTTTTTGCAATGGCTGGTACCGGTTGTTCCTTTCCATGTTTAGGGCTTCCTTCAGGGTCTCTTGGAAGGCAGGCCTGGTGGTGACAAAATCTGTAAGCATTTGCTTATCTGTAAAGAATTTTATTTCTCCTTCACTTATGAAACTTAGTTTGGCTGGATATGAAATTCTGGGTTTAAAATTCTT
>NW_022296112.1:1702-2959 GCF_002776525.5 Piliocolobus tephrosceles
CCCAATCAGACGTAGATTTGGTCTTTTGACATAATCCCATACTTCTTTCAGGCTTTGTTCATTTATTTTTCTTCTTTTTTCTTTTGGTTTCTCTTCTCACTTCATTTTATTCATTTGATCCTCCATCGCTGATACTCTTTCTTCCAGTTGATCGAGTTGGTTACTGAAGCTTGTGCATTTGTCACATATTTCTCGTGTCATGGTTTTCATCTCTGTGTTTTCGTTTATGAACTTCTCTGCATTAATTAGTCTTGCTGTCAATTCTTCCACTCTTTTTTCAAGATTTTTAGTTTCTTTGCACTGGGTACGTAATTCCTCCTGTAGCTCTGAGAGGTTTGATGGACTGAAGCCTTCTTCTCTCATCTCATCAAAATCATTCTCTGACCAGCTTTGATCCGTTGCTGGCGATGGGCTGTGCTCCTTTGCAGGAGGAGATGCGCTCTTATTTTTTGAATTTCCAGCTTTTCTGCCCTGCTTTTTCCCCATCTTTGTGGTTTTATCTGTCTCTGGTCTTTGATGATGGTGACGTACTGATGGGGTTTTGGTATGGGTGTCCTTCCTGTTTGATAGTTTTCCTTCTGACAGTCAGGACCCTCAGCTATAGGTCTGTTGGAGATTGCTTGAGGTCCACTCCAGACCCTGTTTGCCTGGGTATCAGCAGCAGAGGTTGCAGAAGATAGAATATTGCTGAACAGCGAGTGCACCTGTCTGATTCTTGCTTTGGAACTTCCTCTCAGGGGTGTACTCCACCCTGTGAGGTGTGGGGTGTCAGACTGCCCCTAGTGGGGGATGTCTCCCAGTTAGGCTACTCAGGGGTCAGGGACCCACTTGAGCAGGCAGACTGCCCCTTCTCAGATCTCAACCTCCGTGTTGGGAGATCCACTGCTCTCTTCATAGCTGTCAGACAGAGTCGTTCGCGTCTGCGCAGGCTTCTGCTCCTTTAGGTGATCCCTGTCCCCAGAGGTGGAGTCTACAGAGACAGGCAGGTTTCCTTGAGCTGCTGTGATCTCCACCCAGTACGAGCTTCCCAGCGGCTTTATTTACCTACTTAAGCCTCAGCGATGGCGGGCGCCCCTCCCCCAGCCTCGCTGCTGCCTTGCGGTTAGATTGCCGCAGACTGCTGTGTTAGCAAGAAGGGAGGCTCCGTGGGTGTGGGACCCTCCTGGCCTGGTGTGGGATATAATCTCCGGTGTGCCGGTGTTACAGCGCTGTATTGGGGTGGGAGTTACCCGATTTTCCAGGTGTTGTGTGTCTCAG
>NW_022296114.1:0-7401 GCF_002776525.5 Piliocolobus tephrosceles
CTTTTAAATTGTGGTCAGAGCAAAAACAATGAGTCATGCTGTAGTTATATTTTTTCCTTTCTCTCTCTCTCTTTTCCCTCCTCTTCTCTCCTGCCTGTGTCTGATGTATAGAAGGCATTCCATAAATGCTTGTTGAGTCAGTAAAGTAATGAATAATTTAACAAATTAAAATCCTTTCTAGGGTACCAGTACTCATGTCTAGTGAATCAATATTATCAAGGTGGTTAATAGAGTCAAGGTCGTTCATACTGAGAAGCAGTGTGGTACATTGGATGACACTCCAGCTTTGAAATGAGAAAGATCAGAATTTGTATTTAGAATCTATCAATTCCTAGCAGTGTGACCTCTGGCAAGTAACCTCACTTCAGTGGACTACAATCATTTGATTTGTATAATGGGGCTAACAATATCTACTTTGCAGACAGTTGAAAAGACCTAAACGGCCCCAACACAATATCCGACAAAAAGCAGGTGCTCACTAAATGGAAATTTTTATTAGTCGCATCAGCTGGTATGTTTCAGTTTAGTATATTGGTTGCCATCACAGAACTTAGCATTTGGCTATCTATACTAGCTGTGTAATGCCTGCTAATTTTTTTGTTCTTGACCACATTTAAACCTCTCATGTTATACTTTAAACACTGTCCACAGTACCTAACTGAATGGTAGCCACAGACTTGATTTTTAACTGCTGGGTTAGAATTGTGGATCACGGTGAAAAGAGAGCAAAGGATTTGAAAACAATAGGTATGGATACATTGTGCTTTGTTAAGTAACTTTCCTTTCTCTGGTCCTCAGCTCATTAATCTGTAAAATTAAGACGCGTGCTTATTGAATCTTTTTCAACATACAGCATCTGTGATTCTGTGATTAGATAATTATTCCTGTTTGTGAAATAAAGAATTGTACTCTAATTAAATAAGCCTCTGTAGCCAGATAGAAAAATGTAGGGTCCAAGTAGGTTGACCAGCCATCTCAGTTTGCCTAGTACAGTCCCAGTTTTGGTGCAGAAAGCGCTATGTCCCATGACTCTCAGTCTCGGGGAAACCAAACACAGTTGATCTTCCTAGGTCCAGGGTAATTTGACCAATAAGAGGCATTTGTTTCTTTATGGTTGCTTAAAGTTTTTTTTTTTTTTTTTTCTCTCTCTCTTTAATTCCACATTGACAAATAGTGTTTGGTTTTAGGAATAAAGATGAGCAACTGAGTAGGAGAAAATGCAAGAAGAGCCTATATAAAGTATACAAATAAGCCCCTTTCTCTGATAATTAAATGTCATAGAATCAGGAACTATGTCAAATCTTTTATGTATAAGACACTGTGTTACACTTAGCTGTCCAGGGTAGTGATGTAGATCGTTCTGTTCTTTCACCTAAGCTAAGTGGGTGGAAGGGTGGGGGAGAATACAAGACATGTACCTAGGGAAAGATCCTCCACATATCACAAAGCAATTATAGCACCGAAGTATATTTGACTGTTCAGGAAAGGAAGGGAAGGCCAGTGAGGACTAGAAGAGGTGGAATTTAAGGCTGCAAAGGATTTGGATGGGTTATGGAAGTGTTAGGTAGACAGTCCAAGGGGTGGTGCTGCTATGTAATGTGCAGGTCTTGTAGATAACTGTTCTGGACCACCAACTCTCATTAAAAACACTTTGGAATCTGAAAGAGGTCTGAGACATTAGGTATACAAAAGAAAAATTTCCAAGATATGATAAAGGAAGTTTGGTGGGTGATGACAGGGTTAGCAGTAGAATAAAGGAACCAGGGAAATGGAAGTGCTAGCAAAGCATAGGAAATGGAACTATTAGCCAAACTCTAGAAGTTTTTGTTTTGAGTTTTCCCCTCATTTTTAGGGGAAAACGTAAGGGATCCACTTAGGTCCCTGCTGCCATAATTTTGTTTGGCCCTTACCACTGCATTAGGGAGGTTGGCATGCTGTAGGGGAAAGGGCAAAGGCTTTGGAAGCCAAACAGGTCTTCATCACTTACTAGCTGTGTGGCTTTGGGCAAGTGAATTAGCCTTGCTTGGATTCTGTTTGCTCATTGCCAAAACAGGAGCAAACTGCTTCACTGGATTGTTCAGAGGAGTGATGAGATGATCAATGTGTGTTAAATGCCTGATATTGTAGCCTGATTAGTGGCCCAATGAATGGTAAGCCCCTCCCCATTACCTTCTAGGGTTATAATCATGTATTTGATGTTTTGTCTACATTTGTCTAAATAAGGGAAAGAGTCCGCTTTTAGCAACCTCAGTGCAAGAGGCTCCCAAGGGAAAGTTGAAAACACAGAGGAAAAGCATTAGGTTCTTCTTAGACCACTCCTCACACCTCACCTGGAGCTTCTACCTCTTCCATCCCGTGGACCCCGGTGTGTGTGTGTGTGTTTATGTGTGTGTGATATGTGTGTGTTTAAGTCAAGGCAGTAGACTCAGGCATGCAAGGACATAAGTTCCTTTCCTTGGCTTGGCTCTCCATGTGTGTCATGCAAGTAGCATGGTTAAGCAGTGCAGGGTAACTTGTATGTGTAGGAGAGGAACAGTTGGCCACTAACACTCTTCATGGATTAAAAGCTGATTCCTTCTACCTTTCTGTGCATTGGTAAGAGCACATTAATCTGTAGTTCTAGGAAAAATTTGCCTGTTTCAGGGAAAAAGAATTTGTTACTTTACTGGAAGGGCTGGGTCACTGAAGTGGTCTCATTACCTGCTCCAATGCACTTCTTTGTTTGGTTAACTTGTGAAGTCCAAGACATTTGCCTTCAAAGCTGTTCAATGTCTTTGTCAGTGCTCTCTTTATTTTTGTAGAAATTTCCCCCTCTCGTAACTCCTCTCTTCAGCACCCCAATGCTCCTCTAAACCCTCTTCAACCTCCTCCTAATCTCCCCCAAACCCTCTTCTCAATCTTACCTCTACCTTTCCTATAATCCGTCCATACCTCACTCTCTTTCAGCCCTAACCATTCCCTACTCTCACTTTCAGCCCTAACTTTTCCCTATTCTCTCCATCATACCCTCTACATCATTTCTCCATCATCTGCAGACCTGTCACTATACCTGGAATGTTTAGGAGGCTCCCTAAACTTTGAACATTTTCCATTTCCCTCTCTCCCTCCCAATTTACTAGTTTGTTATCTCTTCCTCTAGCTAAGCCAAGAAATAATTCAAACACAGGTAGAAATTGCTAATATTTATTGATTCTTTAAAAAATATCACTTACAAACTTATTTTCTTTGTGTAAAAGATGTTGCGATTTTGTGATATAGAAAATATTGATAAGAAAAAAATCAAGTCAGTTTAACAGCTACGCTTTTTCATTATTAGTTTCTAATATCTATTCTCATGAGTATTGTTAGTATAAATTGTAATTTAAACAGTTCCGCAGAATGCAGGGTTCTGAGATAGAGGCATGCAGAGTTAGTGAAAAAATAAAGCAGCTCAAAGTCAACAGGTTCGGTCTGTCATCTAAGAGGCAGAGTCGTTGTACAGGTAGCCTTAGTACACAGCAAGAGGTTCAGTAGAATATTCAGGGAGCAGTAAATGCTGATGACAGCTGAGGTAACAGAAGACAGGGTGCCAGGAACAGTCACTAGGATGCAGGATCTACCCAGCAATTATTTCATCACAATTTCTTCTATTCCACCTGTGCCTGAAGCAATTTTAGCAAAGCATAGGAATGTAGCAATTGTAGAAAAGCAAAGCAATAGCGTGATGGAAAGGACACAATGCGGGTACTCCATTCTATGTTTGGGTCCTGTGTCTCAAGCCAATGGATTCCAAGAATCAGAGGATATTGTGCTGCATGAATAATGTCAAACTGGAGCTCTACTGCATGGTTTCCAATTTTAACTTTGACAGGTGATGTTTCCTTATTTATGGGTGCATTAATAAGTGGACGGCCGTCGACAGTTTCCAGCATCAGAGGGAAGATATTACTGCGATGGGCAGCTTCTCTCAAAGAACCACAGTATGATCATGCTGTTTTTGTAGGAGCCTGAATCTACCATTGCTTGCTCAAAGAATTGTTGTCTTCCTTTCAGAGCTCAGTCGGATTTCAACAGTAAGCCATAGTGTATGAGACATGGATATTGGAAGAGAGGGGGATGCATATTTGTAGATTGGCCTGTCTGGGGTCCCCCTTACTGGCAGGCCTCAATGTTTCCTGCCTGCAGGGCTTGATGAGACCTGACAGGGCAATCTCTGGCAAAATGACTAGGATAACCACAGTAGAGCCATAAGTGGCCTTTGCACCAACGGGCCCATTCAGCTTCACTGTTGTGTGGACAGTTCATTGCAGCTTGCATAGGTTGGTTTTCATCTGGTGGACTCTCAGGCCCATCTCCCTCTGCAGAGGAGCTTTTCCCTAATGGATTGGGATCAAGCTTCTCTTCTAAGCTGATGCACTGAGTGATGAGATCAGATAGGTGGGTGGCTGGGCTTGTGTGAAACAGTTAATCTCGTATAGAACTGGCAAACCCTTCTTGAAATTGAATGCAGAGAGTGTTTTCATCCCAGTTCAGCTCTTGAGCAACGAGGTGGAAGTGGGTTGTTACATGACCCTCCCCTTGGCAGAGTTGACAGATACACTGGTTGGCATCTTCCATGTTTTCGGGATTATCAAAAGTATCCTGGAGCACATGTATGAAACTTTCACATTGACCCGGTAAGGGGCTTTGGATATCCAGTAAGAGCTGGAACCACCATCCTGCCTTATCAGAGAAGCAATTGCCAACAAAGCTCACCAGAGCTGCCTCAGTGGTACACAGGTGCCCTTTGACTCTCATGTAACTCTTCAGTTGAAGCAGGAACTCAGGAAGCTTCTGGGAGTCTCCATTGAAAGTTAAAGGGTATTTCAGGGGGAAAGCTGTAGCCTCTAACCCAATAGGGGCCTGTGGAAACTCTGGAGCTGCCAATGTCTCCACAACTATTAGACTCTCCAGGGACTCCTGGGTTGCTGAGAGTTCTAGGAATTCCTGGGCATTTGAAGGCTCCAGAAGATCTTGGGGAGGTGGAAGCTCAAGGAACTCTAGCTGTGCTGCAGTCTCCTGGCATTTTGTTGCCTCCTGGGGCTTCTCAATATTTGGGGGATCCTGGGGTTCTGAATTCTCGAGCTCTTGGGCTGATGTGGAATCCTGGGTGTCTGCAGACCCCTGGCCCTCCAAGACTGCTGGGATCTCATGGATCATTGAAGGTTTCTTGGACTCCTGAGTTGCGGGAGGCTCCAGGGACTCTGGGGATGCTGGGGCCTCCTGGAGCTCCCAGGCTGCTGGGGGTTCCCAGGGCGGAAGCTCCTGTGGCTCTGGTGGCTTCTGGGGCTCCTTGAACTCTGGGGTCTTTTGGGACTCCCAGGCTGCTGGGGGATTCGTGTGCTCTGGGAGCTTCTGGGGCTCCTTGGCCTCTGAGGACTTTCGGAGTAGATCATCCTCCTTAGCTGTTTGTGACTTCTGAAGCTCTGAGATCTGGGCCCGGAGGGTAGCATTTTCTTCCATCAGCCGCTGCACTTGAGCCTGCAGAATTTCATTCTCTAATTTCAGAGCAATATAGGAGGCTGCTAAGTCCTCCACCATCTTTTGAGGAAATGGGCATGATTTGACAGTTTGCTACCAAGAGAGATTGGGTGGGCGTTTGTGAGATCGTTCCTGACAGCTGCTTACAGGCAGATGTCAGGCTCAGTGAGTTTTCCAAGGGGTGGGGATTTGGGCCCCACCAAGGCTGATTATCAAGAGGTCACTGGGAGCCTCCGGAGCTCAGCAAGAAGGAGCCTCCGGAGCTCAGTAAGGGGAAGTGTCAGATACACTGCGAAGAGAGTGGGAGCTGAGGATCAGAAACTGTGGAAAGCACACATTCAACATAAATCAAAACAAAATCTGCCCAACAATGCTGGGTTTCTTTTACCATAGGCTTATGTTCATGAGCTGGGGTATATATGCTGGATCTGACTCCGTGACATTTTAAGAACAGCACCTATCCCAGACTGTGCATGTCATTTTGCATTTATCCTTTGAAACTTAACATTATATCAAAAGCAACTATTCCACATTATTTTCTGTTTTATATAGTCTTTAATTTTGAATACCTGCCTAATATTCCAATGTAACATTTGGAATTTAAAAGCTGCTTTCAGTGACTAAATCAAATGTTTGAGCAATGTGGGAATTTTAGACTCTGTGGTGGGCCAACCCAAGATATATTTTTGGGTGACTAGGGTGGTAGGAAGTAGGAGGGAGCTCTTTCTGACACCTCAGAAATCATACCACATAAGTAACCACACAAGACTAGCCTCAGGAGAAAACAAGCAAAAGTTGACTAAATATATATATATGCCCTCAGCAGACACATGCATATTATTTATAAAAATGCCTCAAAATAGTTAAGAAAATAATCTTTATAAATGTACGTTACCGTTCAGAGACTTAGTCCAGGAGCTTGGCTGTCTGTGTACCCATCGCTGAGGAGGGAAATGTGTAAATGGCTGTGGAAGCTTGCCTTTTCTGCACACACTGAACTCAAGCAAACACACCCACTCCCAGAACACATTCCAACTCTCCTCAGTAACATAGCTTTTTAAAGTGTGGAAGAGTTTTTTGACAGTACCTCACAGTTCAGAGCTGCAAGGAAAGTAGGATGCTGTGCTGATGTGAAGCAGCTTCATGCACTCAGTCCTTGGTTACTTTAATGAATATTTGGCCAGGAAATTGGGAGTAATACCACTGCCCTTGTGAAAAGTTGCAAACATTTTTGAATGACCACAGTGGTTTGGGATGTGATTTTTTATGTCTGTCTCATGTAACCTACTCTTACTTTGTCCAAATTGGGCCATTTGTTTACTTCTCGCTCAGGGAACAGCCTGCAAACCCTCAGCCCCTTCCCTTGCTTACTACCTATTCAGTCCCTAGAGTTTTTCCTTGCAATGTTTTCTTGGAAAATTAACCATGGACAGATCTAGAAAAGGTATAAAAGGATACAAATGTCAGGGAGACCAACTGTGTTGGTGGGTACTTATAGCAGTCTTACAGAGTCCCTGGCTCTTTCTGAATGTCCTGGACCAAGGATCTCATGCTTCCCTGAACTGATCTGGTGCCCCAAGTAGCACTCAGGACATTCACTAAAGACTGGCCTCTTGGGAAGTGACCCTACTCAGAATCTCACTTTCTCTTCTCATGCCTGATCCCAGTTATGCCTTGGTTATGGGCTATGTGGCCATTTTAGGCAAGGCTTAGGGGCAACTATTTTTATCCAAGTGAGGAGTGGGGTTGAGGATTGCATGTGGCCATTTCAACTCACGCATCATGTCAACCATGGTCCCATGTCTCCTTTTTTTTATTATTATACTTTAAGTTCTAGGGTACATGTGCATAACGTGCAGGTTTGTTACATATGTATACTTGTGCCATGTTGGTGTGCTGCAC
>NW_022296115.1:0-1176 GCF_002776525.5 Piliocolobus tephrosceles
ATGGTCATCTAATTTCGGGAACTGTGGGCCAGCTGAAGCCCGGGTCCTAAGGTCAAGACAAAGGACAGAGGGTCCGCAGGCAGGGCCGAGAGCCTGCAGCGCGGGCCTGGCTCCACCGCCGCGGAGCTCGCAGGGCACAGCAGGCACCGGGCAGTGATCAAGGCTTGCAGATGAGGCTGCGCCCATCCGCGAAGTCTCCTGCCCAGAGTCCAGCCTTTCCGCGGAGACTCCACGTGCACCCCCTCCTCATTGTCCGTGTCTAGGGCCACAGCAAAGGACCTCGCTCCCATGGCACGACTCCGGGGCGCAGGAACCTGGGATGAGCAGGTGGAGCAGGGCGAGCACCGCTAAGAACCCAGCTAGAGAGGCGCCCCAGGGCAGCACAAGGGGCCGCATTTAACGTGTCAATCATTTCAAAGATTTTATGACTTTTTTTGACATCTTATAATATCTATAATGTCTATTATATCTTGTGATATAATTGTTAACACCACTTTATTGTGATTATTATGATTATTTTTATACCAACACATCTTCAATTCTTAATATTCCCAGTTGCTAGAGAAAAATGAGAACGACTAGTTTTGAAAGCCTTATTTCTGCCAATGGAGGCATATTCCAGCAGGACGCCGAAGCAATCCACTTTGCACCACTTTCACAAAAACGTTATTGCACAATTATACTATCCTACCCTTATATACTTTGTGTGTGTGTGTACTTGTGTGTATGTATGTATGTCATATATGTAATATATATCTATATATATAAAGTATGCCAGAGATGAACAAGTATTAGAAAATTAAATGCACACTGGTCATGCCAGTGCCATGTATAATGTGGTGTAGTACCCAGAGATGTTCAACAGTGTGGGATCCAGACTGGAACAAGACTTCTAGACTTTAGTAATCCTTTCTAGGTTCAGTCTCTAGAAAGAATGCTTTGGATCAAACACGCAAGAAAATTAATGGGTTTTAGACTATTCTAAGTCAACTATAACATTTCATTTGGGGATTTCTGTCCCTTGTAATATCTAACTCATTTTGGATGGATTCCTTGAGGCCTCGTTTTTCTTTTCCTCTCTGCACATTGCTGCTCAGAGTGACAAATGAAGTTGTATTTTGAATAAAACAGCTAAGCATCCTTTTGTGTGCAATGAGCATGATGGTATTTAGACCT
>NW_022296117.1:0-1529 GCF_002776525.5 Piliocolobus tephrosceles
CACTTTACATCATTAGAAAATACTGATTAGAATGGATTAGAAAGATTTGGAACCAACCCAAATGCCCATCAATGATAGACTGGATAACGAAAATGTGGCATATACACACCATGGAATACTATGCCGCCATAAAAAAGAATGAGATCATGTTCTTGGCAGGGACATTGATGAAGCTGGAAGCCATCATTCTCAGCAAACTAACACAGGAACAGAAAACCAAACACTACATGTTCTCATTCATAAGCAGGAGTTGAACAATGAGAACACCTGGACCCAGGGAGGGGAAAATCACACACTGGGGCCTGTCATGGGGTGGGAAACAAGGGAACGGAGAGCATTAGGACAAATACCTAACGCATGTGGGGCTTAAAACCTAGAAGACGGATTGATAAGTGCAGCAAACCACCATGGCACATGTATACCTACATAACAAACCTGCATATTCTGCACGTGTTTCATGGTACTTATAGCAAAATTTTAAAAAATTAAAAAATGAAAAGAATGTGCCTCACAGACATCCCCAAATCCCAACTCCTTATTAAATATTTCCATACTCAAAAACAAAAAATTAAACTAAACAAATTATACACACAACAAAAATATTGAGCTTTTTTTTTTTTTTTTTTTTTTTTTTGAGGCAGAGTCTCGCTCTGTCGCCCGGACTGGAGGCAGTGGCCGGATCTCAGCTCACTGCAAGCTCCGCCTCCCGGGTTTACGCCATTCTCCTGCCTCAGCCTCCGGAGTAGCTGGGACTACAGGCACCCGCCACCTCACCCGGCTAGTTTTTGTATTTTTAGAAGAGAGGGTATTTCACCATGTTAGCCAGGATGGTCTCGATCTCCTGACCTCGTGATCCTCCCGTCTCGGCCTCCCAAAGTGCTGGGATTACAGGCTTGAGCCACCGCGCCCAGCCAAACATTGAACATTTTTTTAAATTTCATAATTTCAGCTTTATGGAGGTGTATATATATCAGTATGATATATCTCAGAATGTAAGTTTAGTTTTTGCTGGCAAAGTCCATAATAATGAATGAAATTATTTAGCTAGCTATCTAGATATAGATATATATCACCATAAAAACATGGTAAATCTTAGACCAAAAGGAGAAAAACCAGAACCTGGAAATTCCTTCAAATATTAGTGAGTGTGAAGAAAAGAAGTTGCTAGAAATTGTAAATTCCTAGAACTAGAGCTGCCAATCATTTTTCCTTTCCTTGAGGGAATATCTCAAATGAATCACATTACTTTTTACATTGAGATTTAACTTAGCCTAGAATCTTACAAGGTAGACTTGTTTTAGCCTCATTGATGAGAACAACATATTTATGGCAGTTTCTTTTCCAGCGTTAGGTGAAACAGATACTCCACTTGGTCCCTCAACTAAAGATTACCAAAGTAAAACCAACCAACCAACTGAACAAATAAAACACAAATATAAATTGGTGGCTTTAAAAAATGGCACAACCCCGAACACTAAAAATCAAGCTCATAAATCCACAAAAAGCCAAATATAAACTGAAAGCTGGAA
>NW_022296119.1:0-726 GCF_002776525.5 Piliocolobus tephrosceles
CGCTGGAGTGTCCGCATTGAAACTAAAAGATTCATTATTCATCTGAAGGGAGGAAAAAAAAATGGTGCTTATTAGCAAAATTAAAAAAAAAAAAAACACGCACGTATGTATGTACACATTCGCATATATATATATATATATACATGTACCTATATAAATGTGCACATATACAAGTACATAATATGAAGCAGCACATATACAATTGTATAATATATATAGGCGTATAAAAACAACGACACATGTTTAAAACGTATAAGCTCTCATAATACATACAGGGGGGAAAAAGGAACAAATCAAACAAGTAATAATAATAAAACGAAAATTATATATAAACAAAATAACTATTCAAAACGCATTCCCTTTTTTTTTTTTTTTTAAGTAAATTTCAACTAATTTTATGCATCAATAAAAATCAAATAATCTATCGTATATTATTCTTTACATTTAATAACAAGGACCGGTTGATTCTTAGGTAAAATATAAGATCGCGATATATTTTAACAAATTGGCAGAAAGGAAAAATGGGAGAATGGAAAAAAATAAATGAATGGATTAATGGATTAATTGAGTGAGCGAGCGAGCAAATTAGTAACTAATCAAACGAGTAACTAATTAAATAAATAAGCAAAACGTTATAACCCACGATTAAAAAAATAAATAATTCCCCTATACTCTTAGTATTTATTAATCCATTTAAATCGTTTTTTTTTTTTTTTTTTTTTTTTT
>NW_022296119.1:826-1937 GCF_002776525.5 Piliocolobus tephrosceles
TAAAAAAAAAAAAAAAAAAAAAAAAAAAAAAAAAAAAAAAAAAAATCAAAACGGTTATATAATATATCCCCTAAAGATTGGAAATGTGAAGATACATACATATAAATATATTCAACATATATATAAACATATTCAACATATATATAAACATATTCAACATATTTATAAACATATTCAACATATTTATAAACATATTCAATATATATATGTATATATATACTTATCTAACTCGTAAAAAATAAAAAAAAAAAAAAAAAAAAAAAAAAAAATCTAATATGGTATAATATAATATAATTAGTACTTCTTAAAAGCTTATATGACATACATAGAACATGTACACATATATACAAACATACGAATGTATATATTTATGTTTGTAAACAATGTAACAACTACGCTTAAAAACCTTTTTTTTTTTTTTTTTTTTTTTTTTTTATGTTGCACATGAGAACAACACAAAAAAATTTAGAGCAAAATTGAAAAATGAAAGCGCCTAATCGAAATAAATAATAAAAGTATAAATTATTTGCAAAGCAAAAAATTATATAAAATATATAAGAAAAATAAAATCCAAATAGAAGAAAAAGAAAACGAAATAAGTTAACTGAAAAAAAAAAAAGGAAAAAAAAAAAAACAGTTGAACCGTTTTATGTAAAGTTAAGTACTAGTAAATATATAAGTGTAGAATATTAAAAAAAATAAAATAAAATAATTAAATAAATAAGTAAATAAATAAATAGAAATATGTAGAAAGAAATGTATAAATACAAAATATACATATATGCACATACACATATGTACATATGTGTATATCCACTTTTTTTATACCATTGCCGTGCTAAAATAAAAGAAGGCAGTAAAAACTGTGTTGCTCAACAATGAAAGCGAGCTATATAAGTAGCAAAAAAAAAACAACAAAAAAAAAAGGGAATGACATATATAATGTAAGTTCTAATTGTATACCCAAAATATATAACCCAAAACAAAAATCATTTTTGTTTGCTTCTTTTTATTTAATATTCACAACTAAATATTATTACAATTTTTGTTAGAGTTGTTTTATTTAGTCTTTGTCTAAAACCACAACAGTGTTTAAGTCAGTTTACATATG
>NW_022296120.1:0-113 GCF_002776525.5 Piliocolobus tephrosceles
CTTCAACAGCTTTGAAGAGAGCAGTGGATCTCCCAACACGGAGTTTGAGATCTGAGAAGGGGCAGGCTGCCTGCTCAAGTGGGTCCCTGACCCCTGAGTAGCCTAACTGGGAG
>NW_022296120.1:3113-12277 GCF_002776525.5 Piliocolobus tephrosceles
TGTCATCTATAAAGTGAAAACATTTCTGAGATTACATTTGGGAAACTATCAAAAATGAAACAGAAAGCTGGATTCCTTTCAACCACTAATACTTGGAAATAATGCAGTTCTGAAAGGCAAGGAAGATCATAATATAAAATTGAATCTGTCCACTAAAACCAAAAATATAGAAGAGCTCTGTGATGTTTTCATTCAAATGGCTTTTGTTGTTTAAACTACATTGTGGAGGGAAAATAATGTTATGTTCTTCCCAAATGAAGATAATAAAATCCTCAAATATCAGTTATTTAGTGGAACATACTTCTTTTCATATATGAACAAGGGTAAATGAAAGTTGGAAATCCTTCAGCTCAATTAGGTCTATAGCTACTGCAATGAGACATGCTCCCCACATCTGTCCAGATATGTATTCCTGAGGACACAGTAATGCATTTTTTGAAGGCAGTAAGATGCTATTATAGTAACTAGATGAAGTAGTAATCCTAGCATCCTTGACTAATTTACTTCAGTAGATATATTGAAATGTTCTAAAGCCAGATGTTCAACTTGCCAAATTAAACAGTGAAATTGTTTAATCTTTGACTTATAAACCTAGAAAAACAAACAGTCTTTGCTTTTGTATGTTTAGAAAAAATTAGGTGCATATTCCTGACTCCTTTAATACTGATTTATTCAAGGGTATTATTCAGCATGTAATAGATAGTTTAACAAAAACATGTAGAAAAACATACAGATATACTGAAGGTAATTTATTTAAAAATTTTTAAAAATTTCTTTTAATTGCATTTTAGGAATAGAAGCACAAATATATAATCAGAGAGGCTTGTACAAGAAACACTGACAAAAATCTGTTTTCTAATATCCTACATAGAAAATATCTAGTAATGTAAGACATAAATACCCACAGGTTTTATGCCATTATTTTGACTCCAGTGATATCTAAGAATTTTATTCTCTCTTTTCTTGAAAAAGCAAGTGATATGGTTTGGCTGTGTCCCCAACTAAATCTCATCTTGAATCCCACAATTCCTATGTGTCATGGGAGCAATCAAGGGGAAAGTAATTGAATCATGGGGGTGAGTTTTTCCCTTGCTGTTCTTGTGATAATGAGTAAGTGTCATGAGATCTGATGGTTTTAAAACAGGGAGTTTCTCTGCACAAGCTCTCTTTGCCTGCTGCCATCCACGTAAGATGTGACTTCCTCCTTCTTGCATTCCCCCATGATTGTGAGGCCTCCCCAGCCACGTGAAACTGTAAGTTCAAGAAACCTCTTTCTTTTGTAAATTGCCCAGTCTTGGGTATATCTTTATCTGCAGCTGAAAATGAACTAATACAGCAAGTAAACTTGGCTGATTGAAATAAAATGGTTTAAGATAAATTTAAATTACCAAATGATTTGTTGGATGGTAAAACAGTATATATGAGTATATCATTAATCATAATAAACACCATTCCTATGAATTATTGTTATATATTTCACCATAAGACGTTTATAGAAAAATAAACAACATGCTGCCACACCTTCTACCATGCCAAGATACTTCTAAAATAAAGGAGTTTTGAGTAAGAAGCATTTCAACTGAAAATGGTAAGAATGTTATAATTACTATATAATAATTTTTTAATCATAGTGACCTCAGATGGCAGAAATAAAATTTTCTGTGATCATCTGCCCATCGTGCATCAATTTTGACAACCACCCATGGGTAAGAGTATTTATGTGCGAGTCTGGGAATTCAGTGAAAATTTTCTAGCACACGATTAGAGCAAAAAAAAAAAAAAAATCCAAGAATTGATGCATTGAATAAGTCGGTCGGTAAAGACTGGAGAAGATGATTCCTTCTTCAAATGTAAAGATGATAATGTAAGACTTCAAACAACACACATACAAATAAAATTAAAAGAAAATAAAAAAAGAAAAAAATCCCCCCAAATGATGAAGAAAACATAAGAAAAGCAAAGGAACACAATTTTTTTTTTTAGTAACTGATCTCCCAAAAATGGAAATTTACCAATTGCATGACCAAAAATTGAAATAATTGCCTTAAGAAAGTTCAGTGAGCTGCCTGAGAACATAGACAACTCATTGAAGTCAGGAAAATAGTATATGAACAATTGAGAAGTTCATCATAGATAAATCATAAAAAGTAGAACAAGGTAGAATGTTAAAATTGAATAATACAATAAATGAAACGAAAATTGCAATAGAGAGCTTCAAAAGCAGACTTGATAAAACAGAACAAAAGTATTTATGAACTCAAAGATAGGTCACTTAAAATTATTCATTCTGAGGAGAAAAAGGAATGGATGAAGAAAGATTGCAGGATTGAGGATATTATATTATGAAAAATAACATATGGATTTGGAAGTATCAGAAAGAGAAGAGAGAAAGAGACAGAAAGCATATTTAAAGAAATAGTGGTAGAAAACTACTCAAATCCTGGGAAAGATATAAACATCTTGGAAGAAGTGGATCAAAGGCTCTCAAAAAGTTTGAAACGGAAGAGGATTTTACTGTTTCACACTATCTTCAAACCTTTATCATCAAAGATTCTCAAAAAGTTTGAAACTGAAGAGGATTTTACTGTTTCACATTATCATCAAACTGCAAAAATCAGAAGAAATAGGTTTTCGAATGCAACAAGAGAAAAGGAACTTGTCACATATGGGGTAAATCTAAATAGGCTATTAAGAGATTTGTCAGCAGAAACCTTGCAGACCATGAGAGAATAAGACAGTATGTTAAAAGTGCTGAAAGAAAACAATAACAACAACTGGTAGCCCAAAAAAATGGTTTAAAGGATGCTAATTAATAACATGAAAATATATGAAACTGAAACTCACTGGTAAAAGCTAGTATATAATCAAATTTGGAATACTCTAATATGGTAACCATGGTGTACAAACAATTTATAACTCTAGTATAAAAGTTTAAAAGAAAAAAATAAACATAGGTATAACTACAAAAATCTTTATATGAATACTCAATATTACATCAAAAACCAATTGTGGAGGGGGCTAACTTAAATAATATAATTTTTTATGTAATTGAATTTAAGTGTCAATGAGTTTACAATAAACTGTTATATCTGTAAAATATTGCATATGGCCCCAAGATAATTCCAAAGAAAAAAACCTGCAGTAGACAAACAAAAGATAAAGAGTAAGGAATCAAAGCATCTTACTATGAAAAACTGGCCCAGCATGGTGGCTCACATGTGTAATCCTAGCACTTTGGGAGGCCAAGGCAGATGGATTGCTTGAGCTCAGGAATTTCAAACCAGCCTGGGCAAGATGCCAAAACTCCATCTCTACTAAAAATACAAAAAATTAGCTAGGCGTGATGGCACATACCTGTAGTTCCAGTTACTCTGGAGGCTGAGGCATGAGAATCTTATGAACCTGGGAGGTGGATGCTGCAGCATACTAATGCCTGGGAGACTGAACGAGACTCTCTCTCTCAAAAAAAAAATAGTAATAATAAAAGACAAACAAATAACAAAAATCCAAAGCATATCGCTATGAAAAACCATCCAATTAGAAAGCAAGATAGTAAATGAGATAGAAAAAAAGGGACTACAAAACAGATGTAAAAGAATTAGTCAAGGCTGGGCACGGTGGCTCAAGCCTGTAATCCCAGCACTTTGGGAGGCTGAGACGGGTGGATCACGAGGTCAGGAGATTGAGACCATCCTGGCTAACATGGTGAAACCCTGTCTCTACTAAAAAATACAAAAAACTAGCCTGGCGAGGTGGCAGGCTCAAGCCTGTAATCCCAGCATTCGGGAGGCTGAGGCAGGAGAATGGCGTAAACCTGAGAGACGGAGCTTACAGTGAGCTGAGATCTGGCCACTGCACTCCAGCCTGGGCGACATAGCAAGACTCTGTCTCAAAAAAAAAAAAAAAAAAAAAAAAAAAGAATTAGTCAAATGGCAATAGTCTTAATAATAATTACTTTTACTTTAATTACTTTAAATATACTAACAATTACTTCAAATACATATTTACTAACTTCTCCAATCAAAAGACATACAAGAGGAGAATGAATTCTTTTTTAAAACATCCAACTATATGCTGACTAAAAGAGACCTACTTTAGCTTTAAGAACACACATATAATGAAAATGAAAGCTAGACTAAGATAAAAAGGGAAAACTCAAATAACTAAAATCAGAAATGAGAGAAGAGGCATACCAACTGAGAAGTACAAAGAATCACTGGAGACTATAACTAACAGTATGACAAAAAATTGGAAAACCTAGAAGGAGCAGATAAATTTATGGTCACATACACTCCTATCAAAGAAAATTCTAGGACCTGAGGGTTTTACTGCTAAGTTTTACCAAACATTTAAAGAAGAACTGATACCAATTCTTCTCTAATTCTTAAAAAAAATCAGGAGGAGAGAGCACTGTCAAATCCATCCTGTGAGGCCCACATTGCCCTGGTACCAAAATCAGATAAGGACATAACATATACACAAAAACTACAGCCAATGTCCCTAATGAACATAGATGCAAAAATCCTCAACAAATGATCCTCAAACTGAATTCAAGACACATTAAAAAGATCAAAAGATCATTTACCATGATGAAGTGGAGTTTATCACTGGGATGCAAGAATGGTTCAATGTAAACAAATCAATCAAAGTGATATATGACACTAACAGAACAAAACAAAATGGAGAACCAAATATATGAACAAATATATGGAACAAAAACCATATGATCATGTTAATAGATGATGAAATAAGTATTTAATAAAATTTAACATCTCTTTATGACAAAAATCCTCTATAATCTGAATATAGAATAAACATACAGCAAAATAATAAAGACTGCCTATGTCAGACTCACACCAAATATAATACTGAATGAGCAAAAATTAAAATAATTTTCTCTACAATCTGGAATGAGATGGGATGCCCAGTTTTATCACTTTAATTCAACAAAGTACTGGATGTTGTGGCCAGAGCAATGAGGAAAGAGAAATAAATAAAAGGCATGCAAATTGCAAAGAAGAAGTCAAATTAGTTTTGTTTAGAGATGACATAATCTTACATTTAGAAAAGCATAAAGACTCCACCAAAAAATGATGAGAACTGAAATGAGTTCAGTAAAGTGACAGGACATAAACCTAATATACAACAATCAGTAGCATTTATATACATCAATAGCCAGTGATCCTCCCCACAAAAAAAAAAAAAAAAATCAAGAAAGCAATCCCATTTATAAAAGCTACAGGGAATAGAAAATACCCTAAAATAAATTTATCCAAAATAAAAAACATATATAAAAATAAAATTACAAAACACACTTGAAAAGACAGGGGAAAAAAGTGATTCATGCTCGTGGATTGGAAAAATTAATATCATGGAACTGACAATACTACCAAAACAATTTGTAGATTCAATGCAATATCTATCAAAATACTAATAACATTTTTCAGAAAAATTGAAAAAAATTCTAAAATTTTTATGGAACCACTAAAGACTTGGAACAGCAAAAGCAATCCGGAACCAAACAAATAGAACTGGAAACATCACATTACCTGACTTCAAAATATACTACAAAGCTATAGTAACCAAATCAGTGTGGCCCTGGTGTAAAAATGGACATATAAGTTAATGTAACAGAATAGAGAACCAAGATATAAATTCACACATTTATAGTCAACTCATTTTTGACAAAAGTGCCATGAACATATGTTGGGCAAGGGACACACTCTTGAATAAATAGTGCTATGAAAACTGAATAACTACAGCAGCAGACCCCTACGTCTCATGATATACAAAAATCAAATAAAAATGGATTATATACTGAAGTATAAGACTTGAAACTACGTAGCTACTAGAAGAGGACATTGGGGACATTCCAAGACATTGATTTTGGGAAATAATTATTTTTAGAACCTCAAAACACAGACACAAAAGCAAAAATAGACAAATATGGTCACATCAAAATAAAAAGTTGCTGCAAAACAAAGGAAACAATTAAGAAAGTGAAACAGCTATTCACGGAATTGGAGAAAATAGTTTCAACATATCTATCTGACAAGGGATTAATAAGGGGAATATATAAGAAGCTCATACAACTTAATAGCAAAATATAGTCTGATTAAAATGGGCAAAAAATGTGAATAGACATTTCCCATATAAGTGGTCAACAGATATATGAAAGAAATACTCAACATCATCAATAATTTGAAAAATGCAAATCAAAATAACAATAAGATGTTATTTCATCCTAGTTAGAGTAGGTTTTATCCAAAATACAAACAAATTAATGAATACTGGTAAGGATGCGGAGAAAGGGAAATTCTCATACACTCTTGGAAGATATATAAATTAGTACAGCCACTACAGAAAACAGTACAGAAGTTCTTCAAAAAACTAAAAATAGAACTGCCATAAGATCGGCAATCCCATTGCTGGATCTATTCAAAATAAAATCAATATTAAAGAGATATCTGTCCTCCTATGTGTATTTCAACTTTATTAACAGTAGCAAAAATATGAAATCAACCTAAATGCCCATGAATAGATGAATAAATAAAAAAATGATCTATGTATTTGTGTACATATACATATCACATTTATTCATAGATATCTATGAAATATTTATATTCCATCATATACATATACCACAATTACATACTGATATGAATTGGCTCTTTGTCCCCACCTAAATCTCACCTTGAATTGTAGTTTCCATAATTCCCACGTGTCATGGGAAGGACCTGGTGGGAGGTAATTTAATCATGGGGTTGGTTACCCTCATGCTGTTCTTGTGATAGTGAGTGAGATCACATGAGATCTGATGTGTGGGAGTTCAGTCAGTCTGGTGGGAAACATTTTAAAGATAGTTATGGAAATAGACACAAACCTTCTTGGAAGGCCAGAGGGTTTGCATAAGCTCCAGTAGTAGATCTGGCTGAAGGCAGCCGCCTTATCTGTAACTTGAGTAAACAGTTTAAGGCAGGTACAAAGGAGTTTAAGGGAATTTATCTAAATAGCTTGCTTACTCATGTGGCCCTAAGTAACCTTTGATCACTCATGGGCAGGATGGCTCTCTCAGGGGGAGGGCAACCAAATTAGTTACCCACAGGTGTGCTGACTCAAAGCCTTTGTCATTTAAAGTGTGCTGAATAAATGCCTGCAGGTTCAGCTAGTCAGGGCCTCAACTGCTACTCTTTACAGCACCTTCCTTGGTGTCTGTCAGGGGCCTGAACTGTTAGCCGGACTGACAGGCAGAATATCTGTGGTTTTATTATTCATCTGTGGTTGGGTCAGGGTCTGCAGGACCGACCCCTGACTGATGGTTTCATAGGTTATTTTCCCTGTTTTGCTTGACACTTTTTCTTGCTCCCACCATGTGAAGAAGGACGTGTTTGCTTCCCTTTCCACCGTGGTGGTAAGTTTCCTGAGGCCTCCGCAGCCATAATGAACTGTGAGTCAGTTAAACCTCTTTCCTATAAAAATTATGCAGTCTTAGATATGTCTTTATTAGCAGTGTGGGATGGACTAATACAGTAAATTGGTACCCGGTAGTGGGGTGCTGCTGTAAAGATACCCAAAAACGTGGAAGTGACTTTGGAACTGAGTAACAGGCAAAGGCTGGAACAGTTTGGAGGGCTCAGAAGAAGACAGGAAAATGTGGGAAAGTTTGGAACTTCCTAGAGACTTGGAGGGCTCAGAAGACGTGAAGATGTGGGAATGTTTGGAACTTCCTGGAGACTTGTTAAATAGCTTTGACTAAAATGCTGATAGTGATATGGACAATAAAGTCCAGGCTGAGGTGGTCTCAGATGGAGATGAGGAAATTGTTGGGAACTGGAGCAAAGGTAACTCTTGTTAATGCTTTCGCAAAGAGAGTGGTGGTATTTTGCTCCTGCCCTAGAGATCTGTGGAACTTTGAGCTTGAGAGAGATGATTTAGGGTATCTGGCAGAAAAAAATTCTTTTTTTTTCTTTTGTTTTCTTTTTTTTTTTTCTTTTTAGACAGTCTGACTCTGTCACCCAGGTTGGAGTGCAGTGGTGCAATCTCGGCTCACTGCACCTCCGCCTCCCAGGTTCAAGTGATTCTCCTGCTTCAGCCTCCCAAGAAGCTGGGACCACAGGTGCAAGTCACCATGCCCAGCTGATTTTTCTATTTTTTGTAGAGACAGAGTTTCACCACTCTGGCCAGGCTGGTCTCGAAACACTTTACCTCAAGTGATCTGCCTGCCTCGGTGTCCCAAAGTGCTAGGATTACAGGCCTGTAGTGGCCTGCCTGGCAGAAGAAATTTCTAAGCAGCAAAGTGTTCAAGATGCAGTAGAGCATAAAATTTTGGAAAACTTGTAGCCTGATGATGTAATAAAAAAGAAAACTTTATATTCTGGGGAAAAATTCACACCAGCTGCAGAAATTTGCATAAGTAATGTGGAGCGGAATGTTAATCACCTGTGCATCCCCTCTCATCACAGGTCCCTCACACCACAGCATAGCAGCCCCTCCCATCACAGGTCTGGAGGTATAGGAGGGAAAAAATGGTTTCATGGGCCGGGCCCAGGATCCCTCTGCTTTATGCAGCCTTGGGACATGGTGCCCTTCATACCAGCTGCTCCAGCTCCAGAGGTGGCTTAAAGGGGCCAACATATCACTCAGAATGTTGCTTCAGAGGGTGCAAGTCCTAAGCCTTGGTGGCTTACATGCAGTGTTGGGCTTGCAGGTGCACAGAAGTCAAGAATTGATGTTTAAGAACCTCCACTAGGTTTCAGAGGATGTATGGAAATGCCTGGATGCCCAGGCAGAAGTTTGCTGCAGGGGCAGAGCAGCCTTCATGGAGAACATCTGCCAGGGCAGTGCAGAAACAAAATGTGGAGTTGGAGCCCCACACAGAGTCCCCACTGGGGCACTGCCTAGTGGAGCTATGAGAAGGCAGCCACTGTCCTCCAGGCCCTAGAACAATAGATCAATCGACAGCTTACACCTGTGCACCTGGAAAAGCCACAGACACTCAGTGCCAGCCCATGAAAGCAGCTGATAGGAGGCTGTACCCTGTAAAGGCACAGGAGCAGAGCTGCCCAAGGGTTTGGGAGCCCACCTCTTGCATCAGCGTACCCTGGCTGTGAGATTTATAGTCAAAGGAGATCATTTTGTAACGTTATGGTTTGATGTCTGACCTA
>NW_022296121.1:0-6524 GCF_002776525.5 Piliocolobus tephrosceles
CACCTGAGGAAGAGCCATCCCTGGATCCTTTTCTTTGCTCTTCTTGGCGGCTTCCTCATGTAACATGAGTCTTTGGAAATCCTGTGTGTGAAAAACATCAGAGGTTTAATGTTTAGAAACCACTCCCTCCTTTCCTGTGACAAAACACACACACAGGGGAGACCTCAGCCGAGAGAAAGATGGTCCTCTGCTGCCCACTGCACCAGAGATCATGCAGAGATAAGAACGTCCCACAGCAAGACCTACAAGGGTAATTTTGACCCGTTTTCAGATCTTGCTCCCCTCCTGGAATAGTCCACACACACTCACACTGCAGCAGGGCACTGATCTCCAGGGCACAGATCTGGCCCTAACCAAACCCCACACAGAGCACAGTTCCCTCACCTCCCTGTGGATCACAGGCTGATCTCAGCTCTCAACATGGAGGAAACTGCCTTGATGTTTAATGCTGGACACAGACGGGGACCACCAGCGCCATTGTAAGTATTATTCAGTGTGGGTCCCATCCTATGACAATAGCAATCTTTGATAAAACAGCAGACCTGAAATCCCAGCACTTCGGGAGGCCGATGAGACTGGATCCTTTGAGCCCTGGTGTTGGAGACCAGCCTGAGCAACATGGTGAACGCCCGTCTCTACCAAGAACACAAAAATCAGCGTGGTGTGATGGCGGCTGTGGTCCCAGCTACTCTGGAGGCTGAGGTGGGAAGATCACCACTTCTCCTGCAGCCTCCTCCCTCCCCCTGGCTTAGTTCACAAGACAGGAGAAAAGGGAGAAAAAGCAAAAAGTTAGAAACAGGAGTAACATAGCCGGACGGCCTTAGTGCCACCACCCGGCCCTGGTGGTTAAAAATAAAAATAATAATATCAACCCCTGACCTAAACTACTTACGTTATATGTAAATTCCAGACATTGTATCAAGAAGCATTGCAAAACTTTCTGTTCTGTGAGCTGATGCATGTAGCCCCCAGTCATGTACCCCACTTGCTTGATCTATCATGACCCTTTCACGTGGACCCCTTACTGTTGCAAGCCCTTAAAAGTGCCAGGAATTGGCTAGGCACAGTGGCTCATGCCTGTAATCCCAGCACTTTGGGACGCCAAGCTGGGCGGATCACGAGATCAGGAGATCGAGACCCTCCTGGCTACATGGTGAAACCTCGTCTCTACTAAAAATACAAAAAATTAGCCGGGTGCAGTGGCGGATGCCTGTAGTCCCAGCTACTTGGGAGGCTGAGGCAGGAGAATGGCATGAACCTGGGAGGTGCAGCTTTCAGTGAGCCGAGATGGTGTCACTGCACTCCAGCCTGAGCGACAGAACAAGACTCCACCTCAAAAAAATAGAAACAAACAAAAAGCCAGGAATTTCTTTTTCGGGGAGCTTGGTTCTTGAGACAGGAGTCCAACGATGCTCCTGGCTCTGAATAAAGCCACTTCCTTCTCTAACCCGGTGTCTGAGGGGTTTTGTCTGCAGCTTGTCCTGCTACATTTCTTGGTTCTATGACTGGGAAGTGAGGTGATTAATGGATGGTTGAGGAAGCCCGTTAGGTGGCTCAGGCCTGCCCTGTGGAGCATCCCTGCGGGGGACTCTGGCCAGCTTGAGCGATGCGGATCCTGAGAGCGCTCCCAGGTAGGCATTTGCCCCGGTGGAACGCCTCGTCAGAGTGGTGCATGGCAGGCCCCCATGGAGGATCAACACGGGCCAAACACCGGAAAGGAACTGGGACTTGGAGCCTGGTCATCTGCAACACGGTAAGACCAGTCTTGGGAACTTGCCCACTCCATTTGAGTGGAAGCGTGGCCTGATACCCACGGCGTGCCTTTATTGGCACTTTGGTTTTGGTTTTGATTTTAACTTGTTTTGAATTGCCTGACAAACCAGCGGGCCTTTAACGACCCTTTGGCTTTGGTTTTGATCTTGATTTAGTGTGAATTAGATGAGTGAGTGATCTTTTTTTTTTTTTTTTTTTTGAGACGGAGTTTCGCTCTGTCGCCCGGGCTGGATTGCAGTGGCCTGATATCAGCTCACTGCAAGCTCCGCTCCCCCGGGTTTACGCCATTCTCCTGCCTAAGCCTCCCGAGTAGCTGGGACTACAGGCACCAGCCACCTCGCCCGGCTAGCTTTTTGTATTCTTTAGTAGAGATGGGGTTTCACCGTGTTAGCCAGGATGGTCTCGAACTCCTGACCTGGTGATCCGCCCGTCTCGGGCTCCCAAGGTGCTGGGATTACAGGCTTGAGCCACCACACCCAGCCAAGTGAGTGATCTTTTACCCTGTCTTTTTTGTAATGTGAGTGTTGTTTTGTCTTGAGGAAAAATGGGTCAGACACAAAGTAAGCCCACTCCACGAGGAACTACGTTGAAAAATTTCAAGAAAGGATTTAACAGAGACCATGGAGTTACTATGACACCAGGGAAACTTAGAACTTTGTGTGAGATAGATTGGCCAGCATTAGAAGTGGGTTGGCCATCAGAGAAGTCAGGACAGGTCTCTTCTTTCAAAGGTATGCACAAGGTAACTGGAAAGCCAGGACACCTAGGCCAGTTCTGATACACAGACACTTGGTTACAGCCGGTACTAGATCCCCCACAGTGGCTAAGAAGGCAGGCACAGCAGTGTCAGCAGCAAAGGGACAGATAGCCAAGGAAAGATCCCGCTCCACCCGCTGAAGGAAATCAATTCCTAAAGTTCTGTCCGACCCAACACCAGAAGACCCATTGCAGGAGATGGCACCAGTGATCCCGGTGGTGCCTTCCCCTTACCAGGGAGAGACGCTCCCCACTCCTGAGCCCACAGAACTTGCGCCTCCACAAGACACACACACCTCTAGGCCACCCAGAGTAGACAAAAGAGGATGTGAAGCCTCGGGAGAAACCCCTCCCTTGGCAGCTCCTTTACAACCCAAAACTGGGATACAAATGCCCCTGAGAGAGCAGCGGTGTACTGCTCAGAGCAGAAGGCCCCAGACAAAGAGGAATGGGCCATACTCAATCTGGCAGAAGAGTTATAGGACTGACAACGACCGGGTTCAAGGGCCCCCAAAGAGCCCATGGTCAAGATGACAGTTAAGGGCAAAGACATTGATTTTCTTATCAATACCGATGCTGAACATTCAGTAGTAACCGCCCCGGTTGCCCCCTTATCCAGAAAGACTGTTGATATAATCGGAGCCATGGGAGTTTCGGCAAAGCAAGCTTTCTGCTTGCCCTGGAATTGTACTGTAGGAGGACATAAAGTGATCCACCAGTTCTTGTACATGCCTGACTACTCCTTGCCCTTGCTAGGAAAGGACTTGTTTAGCAAGCTGAGAGCCACCATCTCTTCTACAGAGCACGGCTCTTTACAGCTGAGGTTACCCGGAACGGGAGTCATTATGGCCCTTACGGTCCCCCGGGAGGAGGAATGGAGACTTTTTTAACTGAGCCAGGCCAAGAGATAAGACCAGCTCTGGCTAAGCAGTGGCCAAGAGTGTAGACAGAAGACAACCCTCCAGGGTTGGCAGTTAACCAATCCCCCGTACTTATAAAAGTTCAGTGTAGGGCCAAGTCAGTCAGGCAAAAACAGTACCCGGTCCCCAGAGAAGCTCTTAAGAGTATCCAGGTCCGTCTCAAGAGCCTGAGAGCCTTTAGAATTACAGTCCCTTGTCAGTCTCCATGGAACCCTCCCCTCCTGCCTGTTCCCAAGCCAGGGACCAAGGACTACAGGCCGGTACAGGACTTGCGCTCAGTCAGTCAAGCTACAGTGACTTTACATCCAACAGGACCTAACCCGTACACGTTGTTAAGGTTGCTGCCAGCTGAGGACAGCTGGTTCTCCCGCTTAGACCTGAAAGATGCTTTCTTTAGCATTAGACTAGCCCCTGAGAGCCAGAAGCTCTTTGCCTTTCAGTAGGAAGATCTGGGGTCAGGTGTCACCACTCAGTACACTCGGACCCGGCTTCTGCAAGGGTTCAAGAACTCCCCCACCGTCTTCGGGGAAGCACTGGCTCGGGACCTCCAGAAGTTTCCCGCCAGAGGCCTGGGCTGCGTGTTGCTAGTACATTGATGACATTCTGCTCGGACACCCCATGGCAGTCGGGTGGGCCAAGGGAATGGATGCCCTACTCCAGCCCCTGGAGGGCTGTAGGTATAAGGTGTCGAAGAAGCAAGTCCAGATCTGCTAACAGCAGGTACGTAACTGAGGATTTACTATCCAACAGCGGGAGCACAGCCTGGGATCAGAAAGAAAGCGGGTCTTTTGCAACCTACTGAAGCCTAAAACCAGAAAGCAGATGAAAGAATTCTTAGGAGCTGTGAGGTTCTGCAGACTGTGGATCCCACACTTTGCAATACTTGCCAAGCCTCTGTACGGAGTCACAAACGGGGAGGACCAGGAGCCTTCTGAATGGGGATCCCAACAACAGCAAGCCTTTCATGAATTAAAAGAAAATCCTACGTCGGCCCCAGCCCTGGGATTACCTGATCTGACAAAGCCTTTTACACCGTATGTTTCTGAGAGAGAAAAGATGGCAGGTAAAGTTTTGACCCAAACTGTGGGGCCCTGGCTGAGGCCAGTGGCCTACTTCTCTAAACAACTAGACGGGGTTTCTAAAGGTTAGCCCGCGCGTTTGAGGGCCTTGGCAGCAACTGCCCTGCTAGCACAAGAAGCACGTAAACTAACTCTTAGGCAAAACCTGAACATAAAGGCCCCCCATGCTGTGGTGACTTTAATGACTACCAAAGGGCATCATTGGCTAACGAATGCGACAGTAACCAAGTACCAAAGCGTGCTCTGTGAAAATCCCTGCATAATCACTGAAGTTTGTAACACCCTGAACCCGCCACCTTGCTCCCAGTATCAGAGAGCCCTGTCGAGCATAACTGTGTAGAGGGATTGGACTCAGTTTACTCTAGCAGGCCTGACCTCCGGGACCAGCCTTGGGCATCAGTAGACTGAGAGCCATACATGGACAGGAGCAGGTTCATCAACCCACAAGGAGACAGACGTGCAGGATATGCGGTGTAACCCTGGACACTGCCGTTGACGCCAGAGCGTTGTCCCAGGGCACTTCAGCCCAGAAAGCCGAGCTCATTGCTTTAATTCAGGCTTAGAACTCAGTGAAGGTAAGACTGAAAACATTTACACTGACTCTCAGTATGCCTTTTTTTTTTTTTTTTTTTTGACAGTCTTGCTCTGTTGCCGGGGCTGGAGTACACTACAGGTGCCCGTGACCAAGCCCGGCTAATTTTTTGTATTTTTAGTAGAGACCAGGTTTCACCGTGTTAGACAGGATGGTCTCGATCTCCTGATATAGAGATCCGCCTGCCTCGGCCTCCTAAAGTGCTGGGATTACAGACGTGAGCCACCACGCCTGGCCTTCCGTATGCCTTTTTCATCCTCCAAGTGCATGGAGCATTATATAAAGAAAAGGGCCTGTTGAACTCTGGAGAAAAAAGACATAAAAATATCAGCAAGAAATCTTGCAATTAGAAGCAGTATAGAAACCCCACAAGGTGGCAGTCACGCACTGCAGAGGACACCAGCGAGCTTCCACCTCGGTTGCCTTAGGGAACTCCAGAGCTGACTCAGAAGCTGGAAAAGCAACATCCCCCCGTACTGGGCATCAGTCACAGCGCCCCTGCTCCCTCAAGCACCTGACCTCGTACCTACTTATTCTAAAGAAGAAAAAGACTTTCTCCAGGCAGAGGGAGGACAGGTGATGGAAGAAGGAAGGATCCGGTTACCAAATAGGAGAGTAGCTGTGCCACGGCTGCTAGGAGCCGCAGTTGTACTGGGGGTGCATGAAACCACCCATCTAGGTCAGGAGTCACTTGAAAAGTTGTTAGGCTGGTACTTCCACGTCTCGTATTTGTCAGCCCTTGCCAAAACCGTGGCGCAGCGGTGTGTTACCTGCCGACAGCACAACGCGAGGCAGGGTTCAGCCGTTCCGCCGGCATACAAGCTCATGAAGCAGCCCCCTTTGAAGATCTCCAGGTGGACTTCCCAGAAATGCCAAAGTGTAGAAGTAACAAGTATTTACTAGTTCTCGGGGGTACCTACTCTAGGTAGGTGGAGGCTTTCCCCACACGAACTGAGAAAGCTTGTGAAGTAACCCGTGTGCTTCTTCGAGATCTGATTCCTAGATTTGGACCGCCCTTACGGATCGGCTCAGATAACAGGCCGGCGTTAGTGGCTGACTTAGTACAGAAGACGGCAAAGGTATTAAAGATCACACGGAAACTGCGTGCCGCCTACCAACCTCAGAGTTCCGGAAAGGTGAAGCGGATGAATGGGACTATCAAAAATAGCTGAAGGAACATGTGTCAGGAAACAGGATTAAAATAGATCCAGGCTCTCCCGATGGTATTAAGATTAGACGCACTCCAAGAGAACAGGATATTCCCCTTATGAAATATTATGCCATAGACCCCCTCCCCTACTACGGGGACTCCCGGGCACTCCCAGAGTCAGGTGAAACTGAGTTACAGAGACAGCTACAGGCCTTAGGAAAAATGACACAAACGATTTCAGCCTAGGTAAATGA
>NW_022296121.1:6534-8846 GCF_002776525.5 Piliocolobus tephrosceles
GGTTCAGAAAGCCCAAGCTAGCAACTTCTGGGTCCTGAAAACCTCAATTCTTAGACAGTACTATGTAGCTAAGGAAAGAAAAAACTTCACCATCCCCGTAAGAAAGCTCAATTGTCTAGGACGGAAGCTGTACAACAGCACAAGGACAGCCACTTGGTGAGGCCTAAACCGTACTGAAAAGGACCCACTAAGCACATTTTCTAAATTACAGACTGCCTGGGCTCATCCAGAATTTCAGTGAGACTGGACGGCCCCCGCTGGACTATACTGGATACGTAGGCACAGAGACCATGTCCAATAACAAAGAAGAAAAGGGAACACCTGGGTCCTGGCTCTGGGAATCTAAGGCCAATTAACGTGAACTTTGCAAAACTAGACCAAAGGTAAAAACCCCATCTCCCCACCCGGAGTAACAAAGGAACAAAGGCTGCTCTCCTGTAGCCCTTCCATTTCCACCACGTCTCAGATGGAAAGAGAAAGAGCCCAGGAGTGGCCACGGCCAAGCACCGGCCTCCCCTCCATCTGCATAGCGCACCCATCTGCTCTGGCCTCGGGCCAATTCACCTCAGCATTGCATTGGCCAAGGGCCAGATCCTTCATCCAGATAAGGGGTAGCCCATAGGGACCTCAAAAGAAATATTTTAATCCCCCAACACCTTGTAAACGGTGCCCTGGAGACGCTCGCTCGGGCCCACTCCCACCCTGTGGAGTGCTTGCCTGACCCCCGGCACCGGGGCTGCAGCGCTGCGCTCCAGGGGCCGACCAGAGCGAGGCCGGGGGGCGCTCTCCAGCAGGGCGAGAATCCAGCTCGCGGGTGAGGACTTGAAACACCGCGAGGCGGGAAGACAGGAAGGATTTTACGAAAGGAAAGTTTCGCGACAGAAGGTTGTCTGCACAGCCCCCACTGCAGAAAGACCAGGGACGGGACCAGCCTCGGGGCGTCTTTAAACTCAAAGGGAAGCGACTCACGGACTCTCACCGGGACGTCTCAATTTGCTCTGGGTTGAGAAAGACGGTCTGGAATTTGCAGGTCTGTGGGGACCCCACGTCCCTCGTGTAGCAGCACCAGAGAACTGGGAAGCACACACATTGCAATACAACTTTCAGTCCAGGCTGTCCGCTTCCGGGCCTGTGCCAATCAACGCAGGACAGGAGCCGGACCTGCGCAAGGCCCCCGAAGAGATGGGCGGGGCCTGGGCGAGGCCAGGGCGGGGCCTGAAGGACAAGGGGCCTGGAGCGGGAGAGAAGAGTCTTGGGCTGTGAGGGGTCCGCGGGGGCGGGAAAGGGGCGGGACCTGAGCTTCCCTCTATCTCGCTCTCCGCGCCTCTGTTTTCCCGGTTTTGCAGGTGAAACCCACCAGTGAGGCTGGAGCAGCTCAGCAGTCAGGGAACTAGTACCTCCCTGAGAAGTGGCCAGTGTGGCGGTCATTGGATCCAGGAAAGTTCCTTGTTATTGAAATTAATTTTAGCAAGTTAATTCCAAAGCCTGGAAGCTGTCTAGGGCAGGAATGCAAACTAGAATGTGAAATGCAAAGCCTTGCCTGAGCGAAACGTACAATTTCATGCTGACGGCCCGCAGAACAGAAGAGAAATCCTCTCCCTTTCAATTCTCCGTTCACTGGGGTGGGAGAGTCCACCCTGTGCTCAGCTCCTGAGACTTCCCTAGGGCCACCGCCTGGGGTGCGGAGCGGAGGGCTCAGGCCAGGGAGGAGTGAGGTCACCACCTGCTGCTTAAACACAGCAGAGACGTGAGTGCGGGAATGGGAGCTTGAGGTCCCAGCTACTCAGGAAGCAGCGGCGGAAGGATCGCTGAGCCTGGAGGTCTCAGGTATCTCTCCTCACAGGAATGTATTAGCTCAGGAGGCCGGGGAGGGGGGTGGTGGCAGGAGCGGGGTGGGGTGGCGGAAAGCGGGGGGCAGTGGGAGCTGCCCACAGACCCTGAGCCAAATGACGGATGAATAAAACCTACACTGACACACAGATAGTCTGCTTTGCCAGTTCTGCTGGGTGTCCGACCGTCTGCACAGCAAGAGAGGTTTGTCACAGCTGCCAACCGGAAGCAGCTCACACTCCAGGCATTTATTTGGTATGCAATTAACAACAGAGGCTTTGAGTCAACATATTTGTGGATAATTAATATGGTTAAGAGAGTAGTTCTAGGAATGATCAAATCTCAAGTACTGCGGTCTAAAGTAAATGCCATTAGGGTGCAATATCCCTGGTCAACCTCCCCTAATGCTCTAAGGTAAGAACTGGCTGCCTGCAGCCTGAAGGGGTGGCCTGCCCCTCCACACCTGTGGGTGCTTCTCGCTA
>NW_022296122.1:0-1287 GCF_002776525.5 Piliocolobus tephrosceles
TTGGGGTGGAGAGTTCTATAGATGTCTATTAGGTCTGCTTGGTGCAGAGATGAGTTCAATTCCTGGATATCCTTGTTAACTTTCTGTCTCGTTGATCTGTCTAATGTTGACAGTGGAGTGTTGAAGTCTCCCATTATTATTGTATGGGAGTCTAAGTCTCTTTGTAAGTCTCTAAGGACTTGCTTTATGAATCTGGGTGCTCCTGTATTGGGTGCATATATATTTAGGATAGTTAGCTCTTCCTGTTGAATTGATCCCTTTACCATTATGTAATGGCCTTCTTTGTCTCTTTTGATCTTTGATGGTTTAAAATCTGTTTTATCAGAGACTAGGATTGCAACCCCTGCTTTTTTTTGTTCTCCATTTGATTGGTAGATCTTCCTCCATCCCTTTATTTTGAGCCTATGTATGTCTCTGCATGTGAGATGGGTCTCCTGAATACAGCAGACTGATGGGTCTTGACTCTTTATCCAGTTTGCCAGTCTGTGTCTTTTAATTGGAGCATTTAGTCCATTAACATTTAAGGTTAATATTGTTATGTGTGAACTTGATCCTGCCATTACGATATTAACTGGTTATTTTGCTCATTAGTTAATGCAGTTTCTTCCTAGCCTCGATGGTCTTTACATTTTGGCATATTTTTGCAATGGCTGGTACCGGTTGTTCCTTTCCATGTTTAGGGCTTCCTTCAGGGTCTCTTGTAAGGCAGGCCTGGTGGTGACAAAATCTCTAAGCATTTGCTTATCTGTAAAGAATTTTATTTCTCCTTCACTTATGAAACTTAGTTTGGCTGGATTTGAAATTCTGGGTTTAAAATTCTTTTCTTTAAGAATGTTGAATATTGGTCCCCACTCTATTCTGGCTTGTAGAATTTCTGCCGAGAGATCTGCTGTCAGTCTGATGGGCTTCCCTTTGTGGGTAACCTGACCTTTCTCTCTGGCTGCCCTTAAGATTTTTTCCTTCATTTCAACTTTGGTGAATCTGGCAATTATGTGTCTTGGAGTTGCTCTTCTGGAGGAGTATCTTTGTGGCGTTCTCTGTATTTCCTGAATTTGAATGTTGGCCTGCCCTGCTAGGTTGGGGAAGTTCTCCTGGATGATATCCTGTAGAGTGTTTTCCAATTTGGTTCCATTTTCCCCCTCACTTTCAGGCACCCCAATCAGACGTAGATTTGGTCTTTTTACATAATCCCATACTTCTTGCAGGCTTTGTTCATTTCTTTTTCTTCTTTTTTCTTTTGGTTTCTCTTCTCACTTCATTTCATTCATTTGATCCTCCATCGCTGAT
>NW_022296122.1:1387-2136 GCF_002776525.5 Piliocolobus tephrosceles
CCCCCTCACTTTCAGGCACCCCAATTAGACGTAGATTTGGTCTTTTTACATAATCCCATACTTCTTGCAGGCTTTGTTCATTTTTTTCTTCTTTTTTCTTTTGGTTTCTCTTCTCACTTTATTTCATTCATTTGATCCTAAATCGCTGATACTCTTTCTTCCAGTTGATCGAGTCGGTTACTGAAGCTTGTGCATTTGTCACGTATTTCTCGTGTCATGGTTTTCATCTCTGTCATTTCGTTTATGACCTTCTCTGCATTAATTAGTCTAGCTGTCAATTCTTCCACTCTTTTTTCAAGATTTTTAGTTTCTTTGCGCTGGGTACGTAATTTCTCCTTTAGCTCTGAGAGGTTTGATGGACTGAAGCCTTCTTCTCTCATCTCGTCAAAGTCATTCTCTGACCAACTTTGATCCGTTGCTGGTGATGGGCTGTGCTCCTTTGCAGGGGGAGATGCGCTCTTATTTGAATTTCCAGCTTTTCTGCCCTGCTTTTTCCCCATCTTTGTGGTTTTATCTCTCTGGTCTTTGATGATGGTGACGTACTGATGGGGTTTTGGTGTAGGTGTCCTTCCTGTCTGATAGTTTTCCTTCTGACAGTCAGGACCCTCAGCTATAGGTCTGTTGGAGATTGCTTGAGGTCCACTCCAGACCCTGTTTGTCTGGGTATCAGCAGCAGAGGTTGCAGAAGATAGAATATTGCTAAACAGCGAGTGCACCTGTCTGATTCTTGCTTTGGAAGCTTCCTCTCA
>NW_022296123.1:0-526 GCF_002776525.5 Piliocolobus tephrosceles
GTATTGTTTTATATTTTAAATTTGCTTTACTATCTTCTATATTTTTAAATTCTACATTTTTAAATTCTACATTTTTAAATTCTACATTTTTTAATTCTACATTTTTTAATTCTACATTTTTTAATTCTACATTTTTTAATTCTACATTTTTTAATTCTATATTTTTAAATTCTACATTTTTATCATTTATTAGTACATTATTAAATGCCACATTTTCTGTTGGATTATATTCATTTATATTATTTTTTAATAAAGTAGAAACAGTTATATTTGTATTATGTTCGTTCGTACATGGACTTTTTTGTATTTCTTCTATCGTTTCTGTGGAATAATTTATTATACTACTACCACTGCTACTGCTACTGCCACTACCACTACCACTGCCACAACCACTACCACTTCCACTACCACTACCACTACCACTACCACTACCACTACCACTACCACTACCACTACCACTACCACTACCACTACCACTACCACTACCACTACCACTACCACTACCACTACCACTACCACTACCACA
>NW_022296123.1:626-3332 GCF_002776525.5 Piliocolobus tephrosceles
CCACTACCACTACCACTACCACTACCACTACCACTACCACTACCACTACCACTACCACTACCACTACCACTACCACTACCACTACCACTACCACTACCACTACCACTACCACTACCACTGCCAATGTGGATAGAGGGATAATTACCACTAATATTACTATCACCAAATGTATGATTACTTTTTATCGTATCAACCGTACTACTGTTCATGTTATTCTCTAGTTTATTACTATAAAATGGTGTGGCAATTATTTTTACTGGATTACTCTCTGTTAATTTTTCTGTACTATACATATTTTTTTCTTGCAGTTCTTGTTTTATTTGTTTATCACCACCACTATTATCACTACCACCACTATTACCATCACTACCACCACTATTACCATCACTACCACCACTATTACCATCACTACCACCATTATTACCATCATTACCACCACTACCGCCACTATTACCATCACTACCACCACTACCACCAATCAAAGTTTCTACATTTTCACCTGCATCGTTAATAAAACTGACGTTTTTTTTATTATAATTTTCACAATGAGTACAGTTTGTATCATTCTGTTTGTCTAAATTATTTATTTTTATATTTTCTGTTGAGACATTAACATCCTCTATTAAATTATTCTTTACGTTTATGTTATTGTTTATGTTATTGTTTATGTTATTGTTTATGGTATTTATAGTAGAAGCATTTTTTTCATTATAAACACCTACATCCACACCTATATCTACACCTACATCTACATCTACATCTACACCTTCACCTTCACCTTCTCTCTTTGATTCTTTTTTACTATTTTCTTCCATTTCAGTTACCTCCCTCGGATTTAAACATTTTTCAATCAATTTATAAGACATATATAAACATTTTATTTTGTTTTTAGTTAATTCCAACTTATCTTCTATTTGAATTATTAAATTGCTATATGACCTAATAAGCATATTTATATTTTGTGTTATTTGTATTAATTTTTTTTCATTTTTATTTTTTATTTTTTCATGATTTTTAAAACAATGAACTGTATTTGTTAATCCTTCTCTGATAAAAGAAAGCAAATTAAATTTACTTTGACACATGTTATCACTCAAACTAATTCCACCCTTCCGATTTATATTACTACTGTTATTGTTATAATCGATTGGTAATAAAAACTTTTCTTTTATTATATTTACACCTTTTTTATCTTGCATAAGTAAATTTATATTTTTATTAATAACACTGTTATTATTTTTGTTGTTAAAATAGTTACTACAACATTCCCATGCTTTACAATTTATACTACTACCTACTTCGTTATTTTTTTCATTCAATTTTTCATTATTTTTTTCATTCAATTTTTCATTATTTTTTTCATTCAATTTTTCATTATTTTTTTCATTCAAATTTTCATTATTTTTTTCATTAAAATTTTGATTAAATTCCTTAGGATTATGTAATATATTACTATCACCATTTTTTAAAATACGTTTTGTATTATAAATTATTTCTGATATGTTCATGTTAATGTTTTGTTTTTCTTTTTTTTTTGTTTTTAAACTATTACTAGATTTATCCACAATCATATTTATATTACCACTAGGAATATTATCGCTTATACTATTTTCTTTTTTTTTTACATCCCTAACATATATATTTTTTTCTATATCTACACCTGTTTTATCTTTATTCAAATTGGTAGTTCTACTACTATTATACAAAACATTTGTTAAATTACACAATTCCTTTTTTACCATATTTTCTTTAATTAATTGTGGAATATTTTTTAATGTATTTTCCTGTTTAGAATCGTCAAAAGTGGTTGAATACGGCTTTTTATCACCATTACAACCGCTATTACCATTACAACCGCTATTACCATTATAACCGCTATTACCATTACAACCGCTATTACCATCACTTACACACTTAGTAGCATACATTAATACATCCTTATTATATGTTATGTTTTTATTTTTTACAATTTCGTTGAAATTATTGTTTAATACATTTTTAGTAAATAAATTGTTGTGTTCCCTTGTTAAGAATTGTCCATTATATTCATTTTTACAATCAGTTGAGTTTGAATAAAGAACTGTGTTTTTTTTTATAATTACAACTTTATTAAAATTTTCTATTTTTTGATTCTTTTCATCTTTTACTATATTACTGTTGGTTTCTGTAAAGTTGTTATTCATTTTTATGTGACAAAATCGTTTTATTTCTTATTTTACTTCGACACTTTCGCTAGTGCATGTGTACACACATAAACAAAGTATTTCGTGCTTGCATGTATACACATTATATACACATATGTACATATATGTATGTATGTATGTACGTATGCATGCATGTACGTATGTATGCATGTACGTATGTATGCATGTATATACGTGCATGTATATACGTGCATGTATATTTATTATATTTCACACATTAATATAAGTCTAATTTACTCACTTCCTCTTTAACTAAAAAAATAATACAAAAAAATATAACGTTAAAATGTTATAAAAAATTAATATACATACATATATATATATATATGTATATATGTATATATATGTATATATTTATATATATGTATATATTTATATATATATGTATAATAAATAAAAAAAAAAAAAAATTTGTAATTGTATAAACAACTATATTTCACATTTCGTTTTGCATTTTACATTTTTTATTCTGCATTTTGCATTTTTTTTTTTTTTTTTTTTT
>NW_022296128.1:0-202 GCF_002776525.5 Piliocolobus tephrosceles
ACCATCCTGGCTAATCCGGTGAAAGCCCATATCCACTAAAGATACAAAAAAGTAGCCGGGCATGGTGGCGGGCGCCTGTAGTCCCAGCTACTCGGGGAGCTGAGGCAGGAGAATGGCGTGAACGCGGGCGGCAGAACTTGTAGTGACCAGAGATCGCACCACTGGGCTCCAGCCTGGGCAACAGAGTAAGACTCCGTCTCAA
>NW_022296128.1:302-1019 GCF_002776525.5 Piliocolobus tephrosceles
AAGGGTTTCCTTAAACATACTACATGACAATGTCAATTCTCACTTATACTATTTTTAAAAAATTAAAAACGTTTGACCACTCATTCTTTTTGAGAAGCTGTGTTGAAATGGCCACAAAAGTGTACATTCCCTCAGGAGGTGAATTTAGCAACATCTAACTAAAACTACATAGGTTTTTTAACTCTTTGATCCCCCAAGTTCGCTTCTAAGAATTCACTCTGAGACATGTTTCCAGTAATACAAAAATAGTTACCCAGAAAAAGTTGTATGTGGCATCATTTGTAATGACAATTATTGGGAAGAAAAAAACTGTGAACCCATACTTAAGATAATGTTTGAATAAATCATGGTCCAGCTCATATAGTAGAGTACTATGAGTCCGTGAGAATGAATGAAGATCTCTATGAAACAGAGTGAAAAGAGCATAGTGCATGTATATATGTAATATGCTACAACTCAAGGAAATAAGGAAATAAATATTTTAAAATCCGTATCTATTTGTCCTTCCCTTGTGTTGCTGTTTTCCCAGATCCCTTAGAATGGGGGAAAGTATCTGGTATTATACAACTACTTTTTATAGAAACTTTCAATTATTCCTTCTGATTTTCATCTAACTCTGAACTGTGCTTGTATGCACCTAGTTTCTGAGAATTGCAACAGAAAGAACCTGCTTCTTATGGTTTTTCTCCTTGTAAGTTTCATAACAGTTTTCTGAGA
>NW_022296130.1:0-9637 GCF_002776525.5 Piliocolobus tephrosceles
CACAGGGCTGGACATAAGTTTTATTTTGTCTGCTCAGCATACATTCACCTGTTTACTCTATTGGGAATACTCCCAATTTCTTTTCCAGAACCACCATACCTCCAGTCCACCTGGTTCAACGGTATGCAGGTGGACAGTTTCTCAACAAGATTTAATTTAAAATTATTTTCTAAAATTTTGGGAAAGATAAATATTTCCATGTTTCCATTTGAAGTTACTGATCTAATAGGATAAAGTTTTGGATATATAAAGATAATCTTGCCAACTTGATACAGAGGAAACGTCTCTGCTTTCTCGAAATTTAAACCATTATAGGAAAAAATAGGACTATTATTTGACAAAACACAGAATCCTCAGGAGAAATTTGAGACTCTGGAATTTTTCATTCCTGAAGCTAAAATTCTCAGTTTTACTTGGAAAGGACCTATGAATTTGCAGTTTGAATTTAGTTTTTTATCACCACAAAGAATGCTAAATAGTTCAGAAATATTACTTACAAAACATCTTTTAAAAGGAAACATTTTATAAAAAGAAAAAGTCCAAGTTCTCTTCAATATGAATTCGTTAGACAGAAACTAGATCAAACAAGTAGTTATGTATTATAAGCTTTCTAATTCTATGCTATGATAGATATAAGTGAACTCGGTTTTTCAATTTGTGGATCACAGTGTGGTTATATTTTCAACCACAATACTTTTGAAAAATCTAATTGGTTTCAATTAAGATAAGTTAATATAAATCATTTCCACCATTTAGATGAAAACAGAAAAACTGACAAGTTCCTTCAATCATAACATATAAAAAACATCCATAAAATACATCAGGCCCAGCTGTGTCTAGTCATCTGATTTGTGTTTTGTTTTACTTTTTCATGGGAATATTAATGCAGTGATTAAAATAACCTAGGTCATGCAATCAGAAGGCTTAAAGGCAAATCTTACAAGCACTGTGAATTTGAACAACTCTCTCTTCACATTTGGAAATCTGTTTCTTTCTGTATTCTGATAATATTTAACATGTAGAGTGGTGGCTGTGATTGATGAGACCATGCTTGGGAGAATATTTTAGGAACTCTTAAATGCTATACAAATACTACAGATGTGTATGTTTGTGTGTGTGTGCGTGTGTGTATAAATATGTACATATAAATGCATTCTATGTGTTAGGTTTGTGTTAATGTACACAATTAGATCCCACACACTGAGAAACTTTTATGTAATAAAATACTGTGTGAGGTACTTCCATGCCCTGGAGCCAAGAATCCTGTCTACAACAAGACATACTAACTTTAAGTCAAGTATCTGCCAATGTCCAGCTATGTGACCTTTGGCAAGTCTATTTGACTTCTTGGTGACTTAGTTTCCTTATTTGTAAATAATAATTATTATTAATTTGGCTAATACACACAAAGAGCTTACAATAATAAGACCTACAGCTGGCACATGATAGGCATTCTACTGCTATTAACTTTTAGTGTGAACAGTCCTTAGCTAATTCTATGTTGTGACTTGCTCAACCTGTGACTCAGGTTCAGTTCTCTCAGATAAGGCCCTGTTAGATTTTTCCATTCTCTGTAGCCTGAACAGCATTTGTGTACTTCTTCTATTTCCCAGAATGCTGAAAAATCTCAGGCAGGACACCGAGGAAGAGAGCCCAGAGAAAACAAGTTGTCACATTCTAGCCTCTGGAAACAATCAGGATTTCTGGAGAGGTGACAATTCCCCCTTTGTGTGTTAGCAATGGGCAACACATGTTATGTTTGCATATTTGTCACTGGATCTTCTCTGGTGGATGATGAGATCATTAAGGCCATGGGTCATTTTAAATTTATTGGACCAAGTCCAGAGAATTTTTAGCTACAGGAGAGAAATCAGAAGCTAAAGATGGGAGCCAGGCAAGCATAAGAAAGAAAAGGAAGTGGAAAGGGAAGTAGGAATTGCAGACAGTTGCATTAGTCTGCAAAGCAATGGACTTAGAGTACAAAAAAGAGACATGTTGCTGATGATGATAACTCTCCACAGAGATTAGGTGAAGAGTACATAAAATGACAACGATAATTCAAAGTTGCAGTAACTGTGACATCAAGAGTGTCAGTGGAAACAGTTGGTGTCAAGTAAAAATGACCAACTGTTTTCTAATCTCTGGGGTCACTGGTGGTCTGGCTAACACTCAGATGTTTTTGAGGCAATTAGAGTTTCCTCCCAGTGCTCTAGAAACCAACAGAGATATTTGAGATAGTAAAGATGAGTGGAAACTGATTTATCTGAGGGATACTTCCTCTATGACATCAGTAAAAGAAAAGAATATTCTGGGACACATTTATATTAAGCTATTTGAGATATCTCTCTATCTCTCTATCTATTTATGTGTGTATATCCCTGCTCCCATGTCCCAAAAAAGAGCTCCTAAAAACCCTTCTAGAGTTGCTAGGGAAATTTTTTGTTCTATTTAATGTTTAACTCTGGTTACTAACACAGAGATGCTAAGGCTTCTTCAATTTCCCAAGTGACAAGCACATCGTTTGTTTTGATGAGACAATTTCTAATGGGTGTTTGGACAGCCCATTGAGTAGGTAGGAAATGAAGGCTGAATTGATCTCCGAAGATTCAAATAACCATGCCTATGTAATGCAGCGTCCATGAAACCCCAATAGGCCAGGGTGCAGAGAGATTCTGAATTGCTGAATAAGTGGAGGTACCTGGACGGTTGTACACTCAGAGAGGGCATAGAACCTCCATGCCTCTGCCTTCCCATACTTTACCCTATGTATCTTTCCTATCTGACTTCCGTATATATTTTACATATCTTCTGTAATATATTTTATGATAAATGGGAAATCATAAGTAAAGTGTTTCCTTGAGTTCCTTGAGCTGCTCTAGCAAATTAATTCAACCCAAAGGGGAGTTCTTGAAATACCTAATTTCTAGTCAGTAAGTCAGAAGTAAAGGTAACAACCTGATACCTGTGACTGGCATCTAAAGTGGAGAGCATTCTTGTGGGACTAAGCCCTTAAGCTGTGGGGTTTGATACTATCTCCAGGTAGACAATGTTAGAATTAAATTATAAAACACCCAGTTGGTGTCCACCAGAGAACTGGTTGTTAGTTATGAGAAACACCCACACATTTTGGTGATGGGAAGTGAAGTGCTTTGTGTTGTATTGAGCATCAAATTAGGAAAAGTAGCTTAGTTTTCCAGTTGCTTGTGTTTCCACACCCATGTGTATGGGTAAAAACTCACACACATTTGGTGAGCAAAGGCAAAATGCTCTGTGTTCACAGTGTGAGAATAGGGAAAATACATTTTGTTTTTTCCTATCTCGTATAATATGTATTTCCCTATATCTATCTCATATCTAAAATTATTTTAAATATAGGTCAATATATGGTTAATATTTCACCCTATGCACCAATGGGTATATAGACTACAAAGAAGTTTTATGAATGCTGCAGAAAAGCTGCTCAGACATAGAATAACCCATAGTTTTGATTACTCAACTGCAGCTACTCTTTTGCTCTTACTTGTACTTTATGACAATAATGATAGCAACAATAAAATTATGCCAAACACAGCTATATGTTACATAAATGAAAATTTCCAAAAGATTTAGAGGATACATTGAAAATAACTTTAATGTATTTAATCGGATGAAATGGAAGGAAAAAGTTGACATACACTAAGATGTGAACAATTGTAGGAGAAGCCAGTTTAAGGTGAAAGACTAGGAGCTCAATTTTGGACATGAGTTAACATATTATCCAATTATTAATGTAGTAGGAGACAGATCATATACACATTCTCCCTCCCTCCCTCCTTCCCTCCCTCCCTCCCTTCCTTCCTTCTTTTTTTTTTCTCCCCTCCCCCAGATGTAGTCTTCCTATGTCAGCTATGGTTGAGTATAGTGGCGGGATCCCAGCTCACTGCAACATCTGCCTCCTGGGTTCAAGCAATTCTACTTCAGCCTCCCGAGTAGCTGGGATTACAGGCATGCACCATCACACTCAGCTAGTTTTTTTGTATTTTTAGTAGAGACGGGGTTTCACCATGTTAGCCAAGATGGTCTCAAACTCCTGACCTCGTGGTCTGCCTGCCTTAGCTTCCCAAAGTGCTGGGATTACAAGCGTGAGAATATATATATTCTAAATTGAAAAAAAAAAATCTGATAAGTTTTGGATAAGGCATAGTTCTTTCAAAAGAGTGTGCTCAATCCCAGCACTTTGAGAAGCTGAGGCGGATGGATCACAAGGTCAAGAGTTCGAGACCAATACCCCATCTCTACTAAAAATACAAAAATGAGCCAGGTGTGGTGGTGCATGCCTGTTATCCCAGCTACTCGGGAGTCTGAGGCAGGAGAATGGCTTGAACCTGGGAAGCAGAGGTTGCAGTGAGCTGAGATCACGCCACTGCACTCCAGGCTGTGTGCTGTGTGAAAGAGTGAGACTCTGTCTCATAAAAAAAAAAAAAAGAAAGAAAAGAAAAGAAAAGAAAAAAAATTATATATATATATGTATATATTCCCTGTGAAAAATTTATCAAACCTTGGAAATGTTCAGTAGCATAGAGAATGTGTTTTACAGATGAGTTTTTGTCACATAAATTTTCAAATTTTATTTTGAAGTACTGTAAGTAAAACACTTATGTTTTAATATACCTCCACTTAAATATATTAACTAATTAATTAATTAATTAATGGAAATAGGGTCTTACTCTGTGGCTTAGGCTGGAGTGCAGTGGTGCAATCATGGCTCACTACAGCCTTGACCACCCTGGCTCAAGCAATCCTTCCACCTCAGCCTCCCAAGTAGCTGGGACTACAGGAACACTCCATCACACACAACTAGTTTTAAAATTTTTTGTAGAGAACGAGTCTCCCTGTGTTGTGCTGGCTGATCTCAAACTCCTCAGCTTAGGCGATCATCCTGCCTCAGCTTCTCAAATTGCTGGGATTATAAGTATGAGCCACTGTTCCAGCCTATCTGCATTTTTAGATAAAAGATATGTGCATTAGATATTTTTGATTAACTGTTTTCTCTAAACATAAAAGTTGGATCTCAACATATTCTACTTTTTTTTGTTTTTCTGGCTTTCCTTGCTCTGTTCTTTCTGAATTAAACCTTAACTATAAACTATATTTCCTGGCAATCTACAACTTCACCTCTAGGAGTGTCATTTCCTAATCAGCTCATTCTTCTGGATGTAGGTTAAGCTAGGTGTCTTTTCTTTGTGCTCCTAAACGTCATTTCTACAATTTGTAGTAGCATTTTCACATAACATTGTCATTATTAACTTAGGATACCTGCTTCATTAGATACTAACCTCTTTGGGTACAAGGAATATAAGTTCATTTCTATCTTCAGCACCTCTTTCAGTGAACTTTAATATTTTGTTTTTATGAAAGCCTACTAGCCTTCAGGTACAATACAAATTGAAACAAATTCTATCCCCTAAGATTTTATAATCCAGTGGAAAATATTCAGTGCAATGCAAAAGTTGTAATAATAAAGACAGACCATGCCTATTGAGGTACTTGTTGAAGGAATAATAGAAAAATTAAGAATTTCCGATCAGGTTAACAGAATCAATGACAAAGTAAAAGCTTTTACAACTGTTCCTGGAGCAATGACCTAAATTTCCCACTTTTTTTTTTACTTTGACCCAAAGATAATACAAAATTGTCATGGGCATTTTTTTTAGTTATTAACGATGCCTAGTTTATTCAATAAGCATACAGTTCTAGAACTCAAAACCGGCTGGGTGCCATGGCTCACACCTGTAATCCCAGTTCTTTGGGAGGCCGAGGCAGGTGGATCATCTGAGTTTAGGAGTTTGAGACCAGCCTGACCAACATGGTGACACCCCATTTCTACTAAAAATACAAAAAACTAGTAGGGCATGGTGGCAGGTGCCTGTAATCCCAGCTACTTGGGAGACTGAGGCAGGAGAATCAGTTGAACCCTGGAGGTTGAGGTTGCAGTGAGCTGAGATAGCGCCACTGCACTCCAGCCTGAGCAACAAGAGTGAAACTCCGTCTCAAAACAAAAACAACAAAAAATCATCTAAAAACCGATTTCCTTGTCCTGTGAAAGAATACCCAAATATTCCTTTTAAATTTTCATTAATATAATCTTCATACAAAGTATAATACTTTTTATGAAAAGCAAGTGATCCCACTATTTTTCTTTAAAGCATAAATTCATATATATATATATCTTTTTCTCGCTATCCTATAGAGTCTTCAATTTAATGCCAAACAATGCCTTACACATGAAATATAGCATATCCTTCTTACGATCAGCTCATCACATATATATTCTATAATACATATAACAATTTATTTATTTATGGAAACAGGGTCTCACTCTGTGGCTCAGGCAGGAGTACAGTGATGCAATCACGACTCACCACAGCCTTGACCTCCCTGGCTCAAGCAATCCTTCCACCTCAGCCTCCCAAATAGCTGGGACTGTAGGTACACACCGTCACATTCAACTTGTTTTTACATTTTTTTTGTAGAGAAGGAGTCTCCCTATGTTGCCAAGGCTGATCATATAACAAATATGTTTCATATATTTGTTATTTAAATGCATGTACACTGTTATTTATATTTAAATTATTTATATTATCTTATTTCTACAGGATTATTTTCTCACAAAAACCATTTTCCATTAGCAGCAAATGATAACATGCTAGCCCCATTCTATTGTGCACGACTTCTGTTGTATTCTTGTTCAAAATGTATAAATAACAATAGTCAGTAGAGAGTTAAAGAGTTGAAATTACTCATTCTGTGGCATACAAATATATAGATTTAATTATACCAAATATATTGGCAATTTCTTATATACAAAACTGTCACATATTTAAAAATACAGTATCTAGTCATTTTTAAAACAATTTGATTTCATTTTTAGAAAAGGAAGCGACAGTCATATTGGTTGAAGTTAGAAATATATTTAACAGCCACACATTTGAGTAGCACAAAATGGAAAAATAAATTAAAATTTTAAAATAACTATCATTTATTTTGCTTGTATTATACCCCAAGGATTTCAGCAACATGGGAGCTAATATAATATAATGACATCTGTCTCTATCCCAGGCTCAATTTCTTTCCATGTTAATTGAATGCCTTGCATTTCTAAGGACTGTTCTAAGTGCTTGGAATATATCATGCAACAGAAGATACAAAAACTGCCACCCGGGTGGAACTTCCAGTTGGGAGAAATATGCAATGAATAGCAAACATAATAAGGAAACTGTATTGCGTACCTAAACACGATAATATAAAGTCAGGTAGAAGAGGAAAACTGACCTGTGAGTGTTGGGAGGAGGGTAGCTTGTAGAATTAAATGGAGTAACAAGGTTTCAGCATGGGCTTATTGGAAAGCAAAAGTTTGAGCAAAGATTTGAAGGGCTAAAAGGAGTTATTTACAGGAAAATAATTGTAGGCTTAGCAAATGTCTTATGTGTTCACAGGTAAACCAGAAGGCCAGAATGGCTGCAGGGAAGGGAATGGGGGCAGCAAGGAGGAGGTTAGAATACACAGGTCATGGGGAGCCATCTCACAGAGGGCTGTGAAGCCAGTGTGGGCACTTTGGATTTTATTCTGAGTAAAATAAAGAATAATTGGATGGTTTTTGCCAGACAAATGATGCAACCTGGTATATTTTACCGAATTACATTATATTAGTGTTATCTCCTTTATTCCTGATAAAATTAATATTGGAGACTATGGGTCATATAGAAAGATTTACCTAGCATGGCTCTAGTCAAACTGGAGGATAGAGGCCTTTCCACAGTAGGTTTTCCCTCATACCTTTGCCATGGAGAAGCAGACAGGGATTCATATTTTCTGTCCTGCAAACTGGATTCCTATCCTATAAAGGAAAACAAACAAAAAAGAGTGTGGAAATAAAGGGGTATTTTTTTTTTATTTCCAAATTCTCTAATTAGATTAAAGAAGTGAGTGAGGCATATAGAGCAGTCATTCAGGAGTATTGTGTGAAGAGCTTCCCAAGTGGAACAGAACCTCAGGAGTGGGGAAGGAATGATTTCTTCCAACAGATCCATTCTTGCCTGCTCATCTGCAATGCAGAGTCTGACCCTGCAGAGAAGATGTGAAATTATCTAGCCTATAGGATTAATTAGTCATTTTTATTCAGGTGAGGGCTACAAGGCCATTTGGCCCTCCTTCTAAGTCTTATCTTTGAATCCAGTTTTAATCAGTAATAGTAGTTTAATCTACATTAATCTGATTTCTCATCTATCAGTTGCTTGTAAATTGGGAGAGCTGTTATCCATTAATCACTTAAATACAATCAGAATGAAAACTTGAATGACAAAAGTAGTGGGCAGGGGAGGAGGGGGGGTTGCCAGAAAGTGTCATGTGGAAGAGAAAAGAGAGAAGTGCTTTTCCTCTGATAAGAAAACTCTCCAGACAAGAGCATTATCACCAACGCCATCATTAATTAGAAGCATTTGAGTTGTAGAGTTACAGTATTTGCATTGAGTTTCTCCTTCAAGGCAGAGGCATCTGAATCCCCATCATCAGCAGTGACCTTTGGGTTAATTGGAAGCAGCAGTTGCACCCAAGTGCCCAGATACATGAAGACATACCTTTAAAGTACAGCTGACATGATGTAAGAGTAGAGAGGTGAGTCAGTTCAGGGGTCCCTACCATATATTCAAAAGTATGATGGAGTTGGGGTGGTACAAGCCATGAAATAGCTATCATTTATATTTGGGATATCTAATAAAATTATTGGCTCTTGTCACTTAAGAGATCACCACAAACTAATTATAAAAGTGTCATTTGAGGTGAGCCTGGAAGTTTGTCATTTGAAGCATTTGTTGGAGCAAGTATGTTTTAGATAAAGAAAATAGCAAGCTGATATCACAAAGGTGTAAACATGCTAACTTAATTCAAAGTAAAATTTCAAAAATATGTCTTACAGTTTGAATTTATGACAACTAAAAGGAATATATGTAGGACAGTAAATTGAAACTATCTATCAGAATTAAAATGTTCTCAGTAAAGCTTTATATGTATTCTTGATTTTTTTTTAACCTGCAATGGAATTTCAGAACTTAACTTCAGTTTAAAGTTTGGGGTCCTTATTACTGGAATAATTCCTTGCAAAACTATGCAAAAGGAGCATCTATGTTTAATTGAAGCAAGATAGGATAGGGACTGGAGCAATGCTAGGGAAGTTACTTCAGTTGCATGATTCTCAAAGTTCAATGTATAGAGCAATAATGTGGGAACCTGTTAAAACACAGATCCTAAGATTTCAGCCCCAGATATTTGAACTCATTTGCTCTGAAAAAAGGCACACTGGTCAACATTGTAATAAGCTCTGTGCATGAAGCTAAAGTATGTTGTCTAACATATGTTGAGCAATGCTGTAGTAGTTTAAATTAGAAGTGGTGAGTGCTTGAACCTTAGAATGGCAATGGAAATGAAAAGAAGACGATAGACCAAGAGACATTTTGAGCTTTCATCCATCAGGATTAAAAGACTAGGTGAACATACTGGTGAAAAAAGACTCATAAGTCATTCTTCTTCTTATTATTATTATACTTTAAGTTCAGGGGTACGTGTGCAGAACATGCAGTTTTGTTACATAGGTATACACGTG
>NW_022296131.1:0-1711 GCF_002776525.5 Piliocolobus tephrosceles
TCTCCCATCTGCACTTTATATTCCTCTATGTCCTTAGAAAGGCTGGAGATGGGATCCCAGGTTCCAAAGTGCCTGGCCATGACTCACATCAGGCGGCATCTTTCACAGACATTTACTCCCCTGACTGTGCCTAGAGAGCTCTGTGGCCCAATTTACAAAATAAAAGGTCCTAATTTACTCACGTTCATCACTTTGAGCAGAGTCTGAAGAAATGAGACAAATATTGACACTCCACAGAAGCAAGTACTCTCTTCCAAAAAGTCAAGTGTCAGGTTCCCATGAGCCAGGCAGCTTGCTTACAGAAAGCACTGGCTGACTTGCTGGTTTAATGTTAAATGCATTTAAAATGTTAAGTGATAGTCCGGGCGCGGTGGCTCAAGCCTGTAATCCCAGCACTTTGGGAGGCCGAGACCGGCGGATCACGAGGTCAGGAGATCGAGACCATCCTGGCTAACACGGTGAAACCCCGTCTCTACTAAAAAAAAATAATAGCTTGGCGAGGTGGCGGGCGCCTTTAGTCTCAGCTACTCGGGAGGCTGAGCCAGGAGAATGGTGTAAACCCGGGAGGCGGAGCTTGCAGTGAGCTGAGATCCGGCCACTGCACTCCAGTCCAGGCGACAGAGCAAGAAACCGCCTCAAAAAAAAAAAAAAAATGTTAAGTGATCAAACCGCCCTCCCAGTGGGTGTGCGCGTTGAGCTGGCTGCAGCAGTGATGCAGACCACGTTCTTGCCTTTAGTTTTGCTTCAAGCAGAGCACCCCACACCCAGGAAGAGGCCAAAGGATGGCATCGAGGTCTAGGACAGATCTAAGGAGAGCTGCAGGCTGACTGCCTCATCTGCAAATAGTCTCTCATTTCAGAGGAAATCACTGAACACAGTTCATAACACGTAAAATTCTAAAATTCGTATTTCTAATTTCATCCCATTAGAACTTTTGAACCTCCGCCTCCCACCTAGAGAACGTCAGCTCAAGCCGATCACAGCGCAGTGCGATTTTCTATAAATAATGTGCACGCCTGCATCTGAGCTGAGATGTGAATGTCTGGAATGTGCCTGTCAGGCCCAGGAGGAACTGCAGCAACTGTGGGGACACAAGCCGCTAAGGAATCGGATTTGGAGGGAACTGGACGCAACTAAAACTAGTTCCACTGGTTTTTCTTGGTAAGGTTTGACCAGGTAAACTGTTATCACTATTGCTAATTCATGGTTATTGGGATGGGGACTTAACAGTAAGTAATTAGAGCAATTACAGAATTTGCTAGTCAATTACAATGGCACAGATTCCTGAGAATGGAAGAACTGTTGCCCAGGAATAGAGTTCAAGAGGTCCTCCCCATGCTCCGGGAAACATGGCACTTCCACACACCCGTGCTTTGATCCCTGGCCACCACCCTCCTAATTTCGGCCTTCTGATGGCATCAGTCTCCAAAGCTGGAAACACCTGACCTCTTGTCACCCTCCCATCTGCCCTGCCTTCCTCCAGTCCGGGATATTCAGGGATGCCCACATCCAGGACCAGGAAACCAGGGTTATCCCAAACCAGTGCCTGCATTCAAAGTCCTCCACTGCAGCACAATCACCAATGGCCAACACTCCCAGAACCTTCCACCTCAAAACGGGAGCACATCTGGATTCAAGCTGAGAATGCTGCATTCTCTTTGCCATGTACACATGGAGGCATGTCAAGTTCCACTTAAAGGTACCAGGTTCC
>NW_022296132.1:0-6390 GCF_002776525.5 Piliocolobus tephrosceles
AAATTATGGCAAATAATAGGGGGCTTCAATAAGTTCATGCAAAATAAAAATTATGAAAAAACTATGCATGAACTTTTAGCTTTTGCATCAAAACACACATATACTAGTTTATTTTAACTTTTTTTTTTTTGTTTTTGAGACAGGGTTTCACTCCCCTCACCGAGGTTGCAGTGCAGTGGAGCAATCTTGGCTCAAAGTAACCTCTGCTTCCCAGGCTGAAGCGATTCTCTTGCCTCAGCCTTCCAAGTAGCTGGGACCTTGCCCAGCTAAATTTTGTGTTTTTTTAGAGGCTAATTTTTGTATTTTTGGTCAAGGCAGGGTTTTGCCATGTTGCCCAACCTCCCAAAGTGCAGGGATTACAGGTGTGAGCCAGCATGCCTGGCCCTGTTTTAACATATCTGAACAGGATTTAAAACATCAGTCTGAAAAGAGCCACATGAATTCTGCCAAACTTGAATTCTGCCAAACCTGAAACAAGAACAAACATCAAATTTATGATGAAACTGGGGTACAAAAAATGGTGAAATAAATTATTCTTTATGAAAAGTCTATGGGAAAAATGACCTGAAGGATCAGTCGTTTACAAACGGATACGTTATTCTAAGAAGAGATAAGACAATGTTGAAGATGAAGCCCACAGAGGAGGGGTATCCATTCCAATGTTTGAGAGGAAAAAATTGTTTCTATGCCCTAATTGAAAGGCACTGACAATTAACAAGAGATATTATAGCCAACACCACAGACATCCCAATGGGTTCAGCTTACACAATACTGATTATAACGTGAAAGTTGAGAAACTTTACATTTGATGAGTCCCGAATACCCTTGTGCCTAGATCAGCTGTGGACAAAAGCAGAGCTATTAGTGACTATTTTGAACAAGCAGAATCAAGATCCTGAAGCATTAGTTTGAAGAATTATAACAGGGAGTGAAACTGGCTTTATCAATAGGATCCTGAAGGCAAAGCACAATTAAAGCAATGACTACCAAGAGGTAGAAGTGGCCCAGTCAAAGCAAAAGGAAACTTCTCAAAAGCAAAAGCCATTGAGGTTTTGGGGGTGCTCAAGGCATTTTGCTTGTTGACGGTCTGTAGGATCAAAGCACCATAATATCTGCTTAGTAGGAGAGTTCTTAGAGAAAATTAGCAAATACTTTTGCAGAAAAGTGCCCTGTAAAGCTTCACTAGAGTCCCTCTGCACCACAACAACACTTCTCTGTTCCTTCCTCTCGTCAAACACCGGTAATTTTGCAAGAGTTTTCATGGGAAATTATTAGGCATCAACATTACAGTCCTGATTTGGTTTCTTCTGACCTTATATTTCGTAATCTTAAAATAACTGTAAAGGGCACCCATTTTTCTTTAGTTAATAGTAGAAGACTGCAGAGCTTCTAATAGTAGAAGAACTGAGGGACATGGTTAAATTCCCATGACCCTCAGTTCTTTAGCAATGGACTGAATGGTTGGGATCATCCCTTAATGCAGTGTCTTGACCTCAGTAGAGATTATATTGAGAAATAAATTTGATATTTTTTTAATTTTTATTCCATTTTTCACTGACATTTTTAAATCCCTTCACAATTCACATTTGTCTCAAAGGTATTTAAATTTAGAAATCATATCAGGTAAGGTTGGTGCCACGATGGCTGAATAGGAACAGCTCCAGCCTCCAGCTGCCAGCGTGAGCAACACAGAAGATGGATGATTTCTGTATTTCCAACTGAGGTACTGGATTCATCTCACTGGGGCATGTTGGACAGTTGGTGTAGGACAGAGGGTGCAGCCCAATGAGTGAGAGTTGAAGCAGGGCAAGGCATCACCTCACCTTGCACCAGGAAGTGCAAGGGGGAAGGGAATTCCTTTTCCTAGGCAAGGGAAACCGTGACACACAACACCTGGAAAATTGGGTCACTCCCACCCAATACTGTGCTTTACCAAGGGTCTTAGCAAATCGCACACCAGGAGATTATATCCCACACCCAGCTCAGAGGGTCCCAAGCCCACAGAGCCTCTCTCATTGCTAGTACAGCAATCTGAGATCTAACTGCAAGGTGGCAGCAAGGCTGGGGGAGGGGCACCTGCCATTGCTGAGGCTTAAGTACGTAAACAAAGCAGCCACGAAGCTTGAACTGAGTGTAGCCCACTGCAGCTCAAGGAGGCCTGCCTGCTTCTGTAGACTCCACCTCTGGGGACAGGGCATAGCTAAACAAAAAGCAGCAGAAACCTCTGTAGATGTAAATGCCCCTGTCTGACAGCTTTGAAGAGAGTAGTGATTCTCCCTGCATGGAGGTTGGGATCTGAGAACTGACAGACTGCCTGCTCAAGTGGGTCCCTGACCCCCGAGTAGCCTAACTGGAGAGCCTCACTGGGAGTAGCCTAACTGGAGTGGACCTCAAGCAAACTCCAACAGACCTGCAGCTGAGGGTCCTGACTGTTAGAAGGAAAACTAACAAACAGAAAGGACATCCACACCAAAACCTCATCCATACGTCACCATCATCAAAGACCAAAGGTAGATAAAACCACAAAGATGGGGAAAAATCAGTGCAGAAAATCTCAAAATTCAAAAATTCAGAGCACCTCTCCCCCTCCAAAGGAATGCAGCTCCTTGCCAGCAACAGAACAAAGCTGGACGGAGAATGAGTTCGACAATTTGAGAGAAGACTTCTGTTGATTAAACTTCTCAGAGCTAAAGGAGGAACTACGAACCCAGCACAAAGAAACTAAAGACCTTGAAAAAAACTTGACAAATGGATAACTAGAATAACCAATGCAGAGAAGTCCATAAACAACCTGATAGAGATGAAAACCATGACACGAGAACTACATGACAAATGTACAAGCTTCAGTAACCAACTCGATCAACTGGAAGAAAGAGTATCAGAGATTGAAGATCAAATGACTGAAATGAAGTGAGAAGCGAAGTTTAGAGAAGAAAGAGTAAAAAGAAATGAACAAAGCCTCCAAGAAGTATGGGATTATGTGAAAAGACCAAATCAACCTCTGATTGGTGTACCTGAAAGTGACAGGGAGAATGGAACCAAGTTGGAAAACACTTTGCAGGATATCATCCAGGAGAACTTTCCCAACCTAGCAAGGCATGCCAACATGCAAATTCAGGAAATACAGAGGATGCCACAAAGATATTCCTCAAGAAGAGCAACTTCAAAACACATAATTGTCAGATTCACCAAAGTTGCAATGAAGGAAAAAATGTTAAGGGCAGCCAGAGAGAAAGGTCGCATTACCCACAAAGGGAAACCCATCAGACTAACAGCAGATCTCTTGGCAGAAACTCTACAAACCAGAAGAGAGTAGGGGCCAATATTCAACATTCCTAAAGAATTTTCAAACCAGAATTTCATATCCAGCCAATTAAGTTTCATAGGTGAAGGAGAAATAAAATCCTTTACAGACAAGCAAATGCTGAGAGATTCTGTCACCACCAGGCCTGCCCTACAAGAGTTCCTGAAGGAAGTACTAAATATGGAAATGAACAACCAGTACTAGCCATTGCAAAAAATGCCAAAATGTAAAGACCATCGATGCTAGGAAAAAACTGCATCAACTAATGAGCAAAATAACTAGCTAACATCATAATGACAGGATCAAGTTTACACATAACAATGTTAACCTTAAATGTAAATAGGTTAAATACTCCAATTAAAAGACACAGACTGGCAAATTGGATAAAGAGTCAAGACCCATCAGTTTGCTGTATTTAAGAGACCCATCTCACATGCAGAGACATCTTTCATGAATAGAGAAATTCTAGTGATTGTCATATAACAGCTGCCACAAAAATTAATCAATAAAAATAAATAATAAATGAAAAATAATTAATAATTATGATAATGAACGCAATGACCTAAATAGTAAGAAATGTAATACTGGTGACATATGAACATAAGGATACAAAAATCAATGTGGAGATTCTCCTAAATATATGAAAAGTTCACAAAATTGGGTCCTCCTTGTGTAATTTGGAGTCAGCGTCAAAGAATTTCACTATGAAATGTGTTCCATGATGACAAACATGAGAAACAGGAGGTGAAAGGAAAGCAAGCCACATGAGAGCATGGGCTAATAGGACCACTTGTGTGCAAACCTCTCTAGTCAAGGACTACCAGCCAGAGGCGAAAAGAGTTTGGCTTGTGTCTTGCCTACCACTGGGCACACAAAAGCTTTCAGTAGTGCAACCAGATGGCTGGTTTGGCCTGGCTCCCTGCAAAGAAGACATGTATCTGATCCCCACCAGCCTATCAGTCCTGGAACTCAGAATCCTACATGCAGTAAACATGAAGCTCCAACTCCATAGCTGACTTCATTTCCTTACTGTCCTTCTGCCATCTGGTGTTTGAGGTGCTCTCCAGATCTGGACTTCTTGGATCCCCAACCTTTACCAAGTGAAGTCAGGATGTATCATTCTCAGTGTTCTCCTGCCAGTCCAAGGTGAAACTCACCAATACAGACATACCCTGGATGGACTTCCTTGGAATATTTAGAAAACAATGAGCTTGGTGGGGGTGTTGTGAGCTCTAGGAGTAGAGTTACAGTCTCCCATGGAAATCTGAGAGGACTTAGAATATTCCCAGAGGCCTAAGCAGTCCAATCTGCCCAGAAAACATCAGGAATGATATACTTGGTCTTCCTGAGGCTCCAAACTTTTTCTAAATAAACTCAGAGGTTACAGAACCATTTTTCTCTTGGGAACTGAAGTGGAGTTATTTGTCTTCTGCCAGCATCTCACTTTTTTTATTTTCTAAGTTAGCTTTTGAGCCCAGAAGTAGATATTCCTTGTATGTGATTTACACAGCGACCTTCCTAGAATGCCCATGCGTCTGGATACTTTCTGCATTCACTCAGGTATTCACAAAATGCTGCAGTTCTACTGAAAATCTATGAGATGACCATTTGATCACCTGAGCAACTTTAGAATGTGTCTTCTATGGAAGCCCTGGAGCCTCCCTTCTGGTATTTCATCCATTGCTGGTACTGAGTACTCAGGGTGAAACCCTCCATCCGACATTGTCAGCAATTCCAGTATGGAGACGGCACTTATGTGATGGGGCTCAAGATCAGATAGTAGAAGACCAGCCAGGAGTTGAAGTCTCAGTAGGCTTGGGGGCTTAATGTTCAATGTGCACCAGACTTCTAAGACGACTCAGGAAGCGGGTGTGGATGTGTCTGCCCAGTACGTCTCATCTACAGCCTGGACCAGCCATTTCTTGGGGTGAACTACTGAAAGCTTTTGTATGACCTGTGTCAGGCAGAACTCTGGCCAGACCCTATTCCATAGTCCATTTGTAATGTATTTCCACGTGGCACAGGCATCTCCACTTTTGCCCAAGCCCTCATGTGGATCAGAATTATTCTCCCTACTGCCACTCTTCTTTGCCATCACAGAAAATATTTCAAGATGCAGCCCCAAGCCTCTCCCTGTAATCAATAACATGAGGGCTCTATGGGAACAATGTCACAGGCTTACAGGAATATGTTCTTAAATATCTACTTTTTTATTATTCTCTTCATTAAAATGACATTTATATTACCACCATTATGATTGCTATTAATGTTATCATTATATGGGTACAGTTCTTTATCATGGATATATTTGTGGTAGTTATTATGCAATGTTGAATTTTTTTGTGTGTGTTCTGAAAACTGTTGAATTTGCTGAAGATGATTAAAAGACAACCTTAAAACATACATACCACAGCAACCCCAAGACCCCTACTGTACTACCTGGTGTCCTGTAAAAGAATGGGCTTCCTGAGGTATTCTTTTACTTTTTGGGCAAGTATCTATTCATACCAGCATAGAAGACTGATGAAATGCACCCTGATCTTGCCATGGGCTCAGAAAGAATTCATACATATGCTTTATGTGCTAGCAACTCTGTGTGGAGGCCTGTGAGCCCTAGAATGCACTTTCTTTCACCAACTAGTCCACCTAAAAGTTTTCTAAGTCAAATACCCCCTCCATGCTTGGATAGGTCATGAATGGCTTTCTGTAACCCACCTAAGATGAAGGGATACTGCTAAACCAGGTTTGTGGCCAAGAAACTTTTACCTGGAGTGGCAGGAGAGGGACTACCTGTTCCCCAGAAGACTCATTTTCTGAGATGAGTCTTTCTGAGAAGACTCATGCAACATTTTCTTGTTCTTCTTCTCCTTCTTTTCTTTTGCAATAGAGTCTCGCACTGTTGCCCAGGCTGGAGTCCAGTGGCACAATCTTGGCTCACTGCAAACTCTGACTCCCAGGTTCAAGCCATTCTCCCGCCTCAGCCTCCTGAGTAGCTTGGTTACAGGTGCATGCCACCACACCAGCCTAATTTTTGTATTTTTAGTAGAGACGGGGTTTCAGGCTGGTCTCAAACTCCTGACCTCAAG
>NW_022296133.1:0-1527 GCF_002776525.5 Piliocolobus tephrosceles
GACTTTAGTTGATAATGATGTATCAATAGTGGTTCATCAATTGTAACGAATGGACCACACTAATACAACATACTGATAGGGGAAATGGTGCGCTGGAGGACAGGGGAGCCTAGGAGAACTCTCTGTACTATCCACTCAATTTTTCTGTGAACCTATAGCTATTCTAAAAAATGTCTATTGGCCTGGTGCGGTGGCTCAAGCCTGTAATCCCAGCACTTTGGGAGGCCCAGGCAGGCGGATCACGAGGTCAGGAGATCAAGACCATCCTGGCTAACAAGGTGAAACCCCATCTCTACTAAAAAATACAAAAGAACCAGCCAGGCGAGGTGGCGGACGCCTGTAGTCCCAGCGACTCGGGACGCTGAGACAGGAGAATGGTGTAAACTCGTGAGGCAGAGCTTGCAGTGAGTCGAGATCTGGCCATTACACTCCAGCCTGGGTGACAGAGCGAGACTCCATCTCAAAAATAATAATAATAATAATAATGTCTATTAATTTTTTTTAATTAGGTTGCAGCAGCCCCATATCAAGGTTTTGGTGGCATCCTGTTATAGTGTGGTTAGTACTTGGCATTGAAGTGCACCAACCTGCAGTCGGAGCAGTTGGAGATTTCCATGCCTGTGCCATTTACCTTGAATCCTGGGGTGCCCCAGAAAACAGCAGATCAGTTAGGGAGAAGCAGCCTTAGCAATCTAGATAGTGCAGGTTTGTGGTAAAGACAGGTACAAACCATCTGGGTGGGCAGACCTTGGTGAAGACTAGAAACCACTGAGACTCAGCAGCTGCCCCAGTGGAACCCACAAATCAAAGGAGGGGCTGGGAGGAGCTAAGGGCTACTGGATGAGCTCCCCGCCTGCAAGACAGAAGCAGCTCCAGAGATTTTGGTAAATAACGTGGGTTTCAATACAGTGTGATCGACTCAAAAAAGTAGGGAGAAGGAAAAGGAAAAAAACAGAGAGAGCATGAGAGAGAAAGAAAAAGAAGAAAGGAAGAAAGGAAAGGGAGGGAGGGAAGGAGGAAGGAAGGGACGGAGGGAGGGAGGGTGGGAGGGAAATAATAAAGTGAGAGAAAGAGAGTTGGAGGGGAGTAGGGAAGGAAGGAAGGGAGGGAGGGAGGGACGGAGGGAGGGAGAAAGTAAGGGAGGGAAGGAACAAATTTACAGGAAGATGAGAACATTGGGGAACTTACACCACCAATATTTTCCATTAACAGGAACACGCTAACTAGTGATTAGAGAAAGACGCACTACCATAAAACCATATACTGTTTCCATGGGGTACAACCCCTTCCTCCTCTGAAACACATTGTGTCTCTTGCCCACTGTTGCCAGAGACTCCAGAATCTACCTGGCTGCATTTGGGGGCCTCAGTCCCTGGGTCTGATGTCATCCATTTGCCTTTCTCACTGGACTTCTCTCCTTGCACTGGCTCCCACTCCCCCAGGACCTGGTGGGCAGCCACGTGAGGAGGACACAAACCAGCCATGCCCCTTTCTTTCTCCCCCTCTCAATGCCTGCAGTGGTGGGTT
>NW_022296133.1:1537-6197 GCF_002776525.5 Piliocolobus tephrosceles
GGCCCATAAATTCTAAGTCCTACAGGATTCTGGAATGGGAGATGGGACAGGCCTTCAAAAGTGGCCACTCTTTTAACCCATTACACTGTCAAATGAGCCATGTTTCCCCATCCTGGACCCATCTAGAGGGCACTGCCTAAAACCAGATACATCTCCCCATCCAGGAGAGAGTAGGGGCCTGAGCCTGGGGGATGCAGGTGGAGAGGGAGGGGATGAGCCAAGAAAGCTGAAGAGAAAGTACAGGTTTGTATTTTAGAAGGAGATTTGGGAATAAATGTAGCTCTGGTTGATATAGATAATATGTTAAGGTTTGTTGGCCAGAACTGGTGTGTGTCTTGGGTGTTGGGCAAAGAACAGAGAACAGCCAAAGCTCGGCAAGGTCAATGTGAAGGGTGATTTCCTTGTTGGGCTCAAGTTTATGACTCAGCCTGGACCTAACTTGGCATCTCAGCTAGAGAAGAAGGATGATTCCATGTTACAGCTCCTATCTTAGAGAAAGTCATAGTGACTCCCAGACCCAACACGTGGGGACAACTCTGGATTTTTCTCTTCAGTTTAATGTCTCCAGGGAAAATTGAGGAAAGAACTCTGTCTACTATTTGAACTTCATCAAAAGACTAATATGTTAATATTTGTACCATCAATATTTCCTTAAACTAGTCTACTCCTTACACAGCTGATACATCAAAGCATACTGACTTAGGAAATTGGATGCTCCCAAACAATGAAACATTGACTGCAAGCATTATTAATCTTTTTATATCACTTTTCCTTCAAATGCTTTATATATCTTCAAGCAGACAAATAATAGTATTATAATGATTATGGGACCGATCATTACTCTGTTGTCAAAAAAACCAGCGACAAAAGACTAACTCAGTGGACCAAGCTTTGTTTCTTCATTATCTCTACCTTGATTCTGTCCTTTTATTTCCTCTTTCTTCTAATTCTGCTTCTTATTTCCTCCCTGGATTTGAACTTTACTTCCCTAAACTACCAGTTAGGTTACCTTCTCAGAACCTGTAAGGCAGCAGCTTGAGGTTGACAATTGAAGATTTAGGATTAGAAGAAAGAAACATGAATGAATTTCTGATGTTTGATTGTAGGGGTTTGTAATGCAGGTAGAAAGACCTTGTTCAGAGTGAAGAGTTTGATCTGACGGATGAACTACTTTGATATTTATAACTTTGTCTAGTAAAAGTTTCCTGTAAAAACATTTGGTTTGGACGTCTTTGTTAGCTTTGAGTCGACCCTAGAAAAAGCCGCTTGGAACAGTTGCTAAGTCTTTGTGGATACTCCTTTCAGTTATCCTCCAGTGAGTAACTAAAGGGAGGCACTGGTGGTTCAGTGGTAGAATTCTCGCCTCCCACGCGGGAGACCCGGGTTCAATTCCCGGCCAGTGCAAGAGTCCCTTGGACTCAAGAAAACCCTTTAGCAACTGAGGAAGGCACAAATTGTTTCAGGTGAACCACTGCAGTTTTGGTATTGGTACCTGTTACCTTTGATCTATTCCCTATGAAGATCACAGGGAACACAAAGAACCATCAGGTTCGCGTGCTGGACCTTGGGCTTACCACTGATCCACTATGGAGAAGCTCCTGGAAGGAGAGAAGCTGCGCGCAGGCCAGTCACCTCAGAGGTCCAAGAGGCCTCAGCGGCCCAAGAAAGGGGAGGTGTGTGGGGAAGAATCTGCCTGGAGAAGAGGGGAGCGGTGGAGACTGGTCCTTCTGCAAAGGTGGACGGTGGACCGTCAGGGCTGTACGCCAGACACCTTGAGCCGAATTTGCTAACATCGTTAGCCACTGCGGCCTCCGCGTGTTTTGTGGGCCCATAGGTGTTCCGCGAGGGATTCCGTGTGTGGGGGGCAGGTAATGTGTGTCAACAGGTGTTGGCCTGAAATTTGGCCAGGCACGGTGGCTCAGGCCTGTAATCACAACACTTCATGAGGCCGAGGCGAATGGATCTCATGAGGTCAAGAGTTCAAGACCAGCCTGGCTAACATAGAGTAATCCCATCTTTACTAAAAATACAAAAATTAGCCGAACATGGTGGCATGCAAGGAGCTGCTATTTCAGCTACTTGGGAGGTTGAAACACGAGAATCGCTTGAACCCAGGAGGCGGAGATTCAGTGAGCCAAGATCGCGCTACTGCACTCCAGCCTGGGCGACAGAGCCAGACTCCGTCAACATGCATGCATGCTGAGTAAACGTGCAACCCCTGTTCACTTTGGGGTGGAGACAACATTTAAATACATTATAATAAGGTCCTGTGCTTCAAAAGGTGAAGCAGGGACACAAAGGCAATCAAGAGCACAGCCTCTGTGCACTGTCCAGAACCAGTCCACAGCCAGGGGTCTCTCATCAAGAGAAAGTTACTGAAATCCGTGTCTTGTCCAATCGAAGCTGTAGTGATGGCTTGTGTAGGGAGGGCTCAGTCAGTTTATAGTAAGGGGTGAGCTGCAAGTGCTTCAGCATTGCTTATCTGAAGGCCTGTGCTTGTTTAGGTAGAGAAAAAAAAAAAAAAGGAAGAAAAAAAAAAAAACCTGTGGCAATTAGAACATAGTTTATTCTTTAAATTGAGGGGTGCATGACTTAACCTTGCCTGGCATGGCCGTAGGTCTTTTTTAGAATGTCGTATCTTACTACTGTAAGGAGTCTGTTCTGTCAGTCTTATGATGTCTATTTTAACAATAATGCTGGTCAGTTGTGTCTAAACCACAAAAGGGAGAGAGTATAAGGACAGGTGTCTGAGCTTCCAAATACAGGCCAGGAACTCAGTATTCAAGACTTCCCTGGGGTCTCCCTGGCCAAGAAGGGGTCTGTCCAGTTGGTTGGGTGGCTTCAGATTTTAATTTTACTTCTCAAAGCATTTAATTTGATGAAATTTTGCCATTTTTTTCTTTATTTTTAAAGCCTCTTATGTTCTATAAGAAATCTTTCTACTCAGGATAGCAAATGTGTACTCTTAATTTTCTCTCTCTATGAGTTCCAGAGTTTTAGTTTTAATTTTTAAATTGATGACATCTAAAATTCTACTCCTAATCAAAACATTCTTGGGGGTTACCAAGGACAACTCCAAAATTCTTCCATAAATCGTCCTTAAAGAACTTACTGGGATCCTGGGCTGCAGGGCTCAGTGGCTTTAGTGCACCTCTGCTCTTAAGACAATTCAGAAATTGTCTTTGTGAACGCATCAGGCTGTTTAAAAATCAGCAATTTAGGGCTTGCTTGCAACGTGCAATTATGCAGCAGCTGTTTTCTGGATCTCATGAATGCCTGCATGCATACTTTCCCGGGAATTTTCTAAATTTGAATTCTCAAGGTATTTCAAGTGGCTTAGTTGTCTCTTTTGCCTACTGCCACACACATACCACCAAATCCTGCACTTCAAGCTTCTCCTTCTGCACCCGGGACTCCCAACCTCCAGTTAAGACAATCCACACCTTGCCACACCTGCCTCACGCTCCATCAGGCCACTGTGCCTCCCGCAGCAACCAGGCCAGGGGGAATCTGGATTCCTATTACACTTCTGAGGAAGGTGGTCAGGGGGCGTGGAGGATGTGGGTGGGAGGGGCTGAGGTGGAGGGCAGGAGTACCTGTAGTCTTCTGTCTTCTACCTCATTGACCCAGATGCTGCTCTCCCTCGGGTTGTCTGCTTTGAGCCCTGAGTGGAAAATCAGGTCTGCGCCCTGATCTTCCTGACTGTCATTTTGTGAGGAACCTGAACGGAGGAGCCGTCGCTCTTGTCCCACACATTCTGTCCAAAAGGTGGCCTCCTCTCTGCTTGCTCGGGGGCCTGCCCACTGAGCTCTGGCACTCAGGCTGGGATGCCGCCCAGTACAGAGGCTCTGCAGCCCTGCAGGGGTCTGACTGTTCCACACCAGCAGGATAAAGGCCACAAAGCATGCTGTGATGGAAAAGCATTCAGAGGTGTGGGCTGAAGGCTTCTCTTTCCACAGTCCCTTTGAAGACCCCATGGAAGCAGGCACTCCTTTGAGGAACAAGGTGGCCCAAGGCCCGGCTTCACATGCAGGCTCTTGTGTCCCAGCGGGTCCTCTCTGTGTCTGGTATGGTCGACTGCTTCACACGCCTTACCCGGTTTCCTCTCCTCCACCACCCAAGCTCCCCCTCGACCCCCTTGCTCAGCTGTCCTTAGGACAGCAACATCCCCAGCCCTTGGAAGAGCCCCATCTGCAGTGCTTGGGGAAGGAGTTGGGTTCAGGTCGCCTAAACACAGAACAACAGAGAACCTGAGGCAGGAGGACCTGACACAGGAGGACATCCCTTCCCTTGTTGGGTCTCTTGGCACATCCCATCCAGAGGTCTGGGCAGGGTCCGGGTATCCTCCACTCTCCTTGAACACCTGGGTTTTCAGGCCCCTGGGGTTGGTCAACATGGGGTCTTTCCCACTGTTCATCTGGGAACTGTAGGAATATCCCATGGGACCCTCTCTTACTCATTAGAGACATCCAGAAAATACTCCAGCAGAAACTGGGTGCAGTGTATCAGACCACTATAATTTTAAGTACAGGGTGTGGAGGTCAGATATGTTTTGTGACTATTTTCTGTCTGTCTGTGGCTGGCTTCCCTTTTCACTTTCTTCATGGCATCTATTAATGAGAAGGTATGGCTAATGTTGATGAAGTCCAGTTGATCACGT
>NW_022296134.1:0-110 GCF_002776525.5 Piliocolobus tephrosceles
TTAATAGACTGAGAGATGGAATGAGAGCGTCCCCAGGTGGACAGCTCTGGGACGTGTGTGCGTGTGTGTGTGTGTATGTGTGTAGCTGTCAATCTCCTGGGCTCCGTCTT
>NW_022296134.1:210-1487 GCF_002776525.5 Piliocolobus tephrosceles
GTGTGTGTGTGTGTGTGTGTGTGTGTGTGTGTGTGTGTGTGTAGCCGACAATCTCCTGGGCTCCATCTGCCCTGTTAATAGACTGAGAGAGGGAATGATAGCTTCGAAGGTGCTGTGGGAGGAGCTCTGGGCGTCCCCAGGTGGTGAGCTCAGGGACGTGTGTGTAGCCATCAGTATCCTTTAGTACCTGGTCTCTGTGCCCTCCAAGCCATCCAAGGGCTTCAGGAGGCTGAGCAGAAGGAGTGTCCGTAAGCGAGTCCACGGACCACCTCGCAGGCCCAGACCCCGGCCAGGGGTCCTTGGGAGGGTGAGCCCTGCGGTTGGGGGGATGATGGCTCTGGGGGGGTCGAGCTCTGGGACGAGAGGGGATGTGCAGGTCAGGGGATGAGGCTGCGTTGCAGACAGAGCTGGCTCGGGACCTGGGCGCCACCTGGCGTCGACTCAGGCTGCTCACGCCTGAGCTGTGCTTCTTTCTGGTCTGAATTTGGGGACAAAAAGCTGTAGGTGGCCGGGCGGTGGCTCAGGCCTGTCCTCCCAGCACCGTCGGGGGCCAACACAGGAGGACTGACTGAGCCCAGGAGTTCCAGACCAGCCTGGCCAACAGTGAGACCCTCTTCTCTGTAAGAATACTTTTTTCTTTTTTTTTTTTGAGACAGAGTCTCACTGTGTCGCCCAGGCTGGAGTGCAGTGGCACCATCTCAGCTCACTGCAACCTCCACCTCCGGGTTCAAGCGATTCTCCTGCCTCAGCCTCCCAAATAGCTGGGATTACAGGCGCCACCACCACGCCCGGCTAATCTTTTTTATTTTTAGTAGAGACGGGGTTTCACCATGTTGCCCAGGCTGGTCTCCATCTCCTGACCTTGTGATCCACCCGCCTTGGCCTCCCAAAGTGCTGGGATGACAGGCGTGAGCCACCGCGCCTGGCCCTGAGAAAATTTTAAAAACTAGCTGGACTGGGTGGTGGGACGCCTAGTCCTCCCAGCTACTAGGGAGGCTGAGGCAGGAGGATCGCCTGAGCCTGGGAGGCTAACGCTGCTGTGAGCTGTGACTGTACCGGTGCACTGCAGCCGGGGCAACAGAGTGAGACCCTGTCTCTAAAAACCTCACAGGAGCAGATGTTTCCAGGGTGTGTGGTCTGTGTTGGGAGCTTCTCGCTGGACGTAGATCTCCTCTCTCCCCTCCCCTCCCGTCTTCCCTCCCCTCCCCTCCTTTCTTTCTCCCCTCCTCTCCTTTCTCCCCTCACCTCCCCTTCCCTCCCCTTCCCTCCCCTCACCT
>NW_022296135.1:0-378 GCF_002776525.5 Piliocolobus tephrosceles
CGACAGAGCGAGACTCCGTCTCAAAAAAAAAAAAAAAAAAATTCACAGGGCCAGGCGCAGTGGCTCACAGCTGTAATCCCAGCACTTTGGGAGGCCGAGGTGGGTGGATCATGAGGTCAGGGGTTCAAGACAAGCCTGGCCAACATGGTGAAACCCTGTCTCTACTAGAAATACAAAAATTAGCTGGGCGTGGTGGCATGCACTTGTAATTCCAGGTACTCAGGAGACTGAGGCAGGAGAATTGCTTGAACCTGAGAGGCAGAGGTTGCAGTGAGCCAAGATCACACCACTGTACTCCAGCCTGGGCAAACAGAGTGAGACTCAGTCTCAGAAAAAAAAAAAAAAAAATTCATTCACAGAAGACTGTGAAATTCAAAC